>NW_022145602.1:17401154-17554890 GCF_000002235.5 Strongylocentrotus purpuratus | reverse complement strand
TATTCATGAACGGTCAGACAATACAGCCTTTAGAACGTAACGTATAGTGAATGGGAATGGGCGATGATCGGTCCAGGAGGTAGAGGTCAGTGGTTTTGTGCTGGCAATGTTCCAGCCATTGGCGGATCCAGGGGGGGGGGGGGGGGGGGCTTTTCGGCCGGCGCGATTTTCAAATTTTCGGGAGCAAAAAAAAAAAAAGTTGGGCCCCCTCCCCTAAGAAATCCTGGATCCGCGCCTGGTTCCAGCGAGCGAAAATGAGACAACCGAGCGATTATGTTGCTCTTTTTGCAATTTTATTAAACCGACCTTCTAACGGATAAATGAATATGCCCATCCAAGCGTGAATGTTTGATCTTTGTTGGTGTAGGTAGGAGTATTACTTCTCCTTTATTCGATATGTATTTTACTATATCTTATTTAAGGTATATATGAAAATCTTGAGGAATGAAAAATTATCCAATTGTGTGTGTGTGGTGTGTGTGTGCTGAGTGTTTAGGGTGCGTATAGGTTTTGTGTATGTATATAATATGTATATATAGATATATATATTATATATCGCTCTAATTTAGTTTCCTAATTTCATTCTTTCCTTTTAACCGGTTCTTGACATATTGCAGGATGAAGGAGGAGGATGGTTTCCTTATTTTTGTTGAGTCACGCTGTATTTAACACACTTGAAATGTTAGCATATTGTTGTTTGAAAGTTGAAAGTTGTAGTGAACCGGTTTTTCATGTGAATTTCCGTTTATTTCCTTCAAAGATTCACGGAAGTCTGAACACTTTACCAGTGACAAATTATTGTCCCCTTTTCAAATGACGAATGAGGAACTCAAATAGGACATCCTGATAAATTAGTGGTTAGACATTGATAAAAAAAGGCACTGGTATTTTTATGCATGATAATTATGTTAACTCTAAAGCACTTTGAATACATACACATATATACCATACAGCGTCATGCCTAGAACATCTGTAGTTAAAAATGAGACATTAAGTAGACATGGTCATTAGCAGGACAGTTCGAGTCCGTTAAACGATTGTACAAAGAACTGCGCATTCTACTAATACGTTTGTAGGCAGAGGAAAATAAAAAACCTCCCAAGAAACAAAAGGTTCTATCATTAATCATTAGTTTAATTAGTTATCTTGTTTTGAATTCAGGGTTAGGGTTAGGGTTATGGTAATATACCCGTTTTATGATTCCAGTTTAATGTAATATTAAGGGTTATATATATTTATACATATAATGATTTTAAACAGTTGAAATGAAATCCTTGATAGCTTACTTATTCACTGTGACAAGTTTTAATTTTATTTCTTCAAGTAGGGAATATAAATTGCAAGTGCAAGAAAGTAAGTATTTACAACAATGCATATTAGCGCATTGCGCTAAAAATGGATCGTTCATTGCAAGGAATAGTCATATTATGTTTTTTATAAATATTATATAGCCTATACAGTAGGTTTGCGGGTGCACCATGTGAGAGAGAGAGAGTTGAGGAGTCCTGAAAAGGACTCTGACTCGGTAATCTTTCTGGGGGTGTGTAGTCCTGAAAAGGACTGTTGTTATCTTTCTTAGCATATAGTTCTAAGGAGAACTATAGCGCTAGGAGAGGGTAAAGATGGTAAACAAAAAGTATACATAACTGTCTATTAATATCTGACCCTCATAATTATGTACATAAGCAACGACAACACTATATCATAATTTCATGAAGGTTATTGTCAAGTGTCAATGTCTGCACTTTTCTTCTAGTAAGTAGAACTAAGCATGGTTAAAATTGTATTGCTTCCCTGTGGAAGTACCAAATACTTTTATCTATTTCCTGCACAGGGGTTTCGATGCCAAGAGTGCTTTGACAAACCCGATGTTTTCCTTTCTTCCTTGGACTCTTGGCCACGTCGTCCTATTCTCACACAATTTATATTTGGATCAGTAATAACGATAAACTCAAAAAGGAAAATGAAATTTTAGGGATATCCGGGTTCACCAATAGCTTGTGAACCCACAAAGTTCCGGCCTCGGAAAATTTGTCAGAAGGCAATGGAGACTGATATGTCAGCAGGCGCGTACGCAGGGGGGTTTAGGGGGTTAAACCCCCTCCTTTGGTATTTTTATGTGTGTATTTTTAAGAAAACCCCCCTAAACCCCCCCTTTGTTTTTTGTTTTTTTTAATTATACAAAAAAAAATTATGCCCATGGCTGACCTAAAAAAGATGACCTTACCCCCCAACGTAGAAAATGTCAAATTATCAAAGTGTCCTCTTACCCCCCCCCCCCCCGCTTATTCAGCGGCTGGCTGAGTCATTGCGATTTTTTGGGGACCAAAAAAAAAAAAAAAAAAAAAGTGTCATCTTACCCCCCCCCCCCCTCCCCCGCTTATGCAGCGGCTGGCTGAGTCGTTGCGAATTTTTCGGCCCGATTTCAAAATGTTGAAACCCCCCCCCCCCCTTGAAAAAATCCTGCGTACGCCACTGTATGTCAGTCTCATGGGTTGTCGGTCCATGTAACCTCGGAAATCTTTTCAAAAGGCTTATGATGCCGATATTGTCGATCACGTTGGCTGCAACTGAAATTTTGCCATTATTCAAGGGAAATGTTTTTTTGAACTGTGTACCCACTTCCTTTCATTGTGTTGGTGTATACCACCGAAAACGTGTGAAAGTGTGATGACAAAACAATTTATGTGCTGTATAACATCCATAAAAAAGATCCGGCCGAATACAATTTAAAAAAGGAGAATGATGAAGATGTTGATTCTTATGACGATGGTGATAATAATGATGATGATAATAATACTAACAATCATAATGATATTAATAACTATATTGATAATAATAATAACAACAATGATAACAATGATAATAATCACAATAATGATAATAATGATGACAAATAAGATAAATGATAATGTATAGTACATTGATGAAATGTATAGGGTCTACCATTTATCGATGTACGAATATTCGGAAAATAAATGAACCCTCAGAAGAGCTTGTGGAAGAGCGGCAGATACAGATTTTGAAGGGGTTCTGGTTAGAGTTAAACTCAGTGCAGGCACATTCAGCAGTAAATTATCTAGATTATTTTGAATTATATAAAATATATTTATACGTCGTGTATACGGGTGCATATTTCTCGTTTTTCTTTATTCATTTTGAATCAAAATTTAATCATCAAACTTGGGCTCAGTTCTTTGTTCTTTTTAATCTAAATTTTAACTCTATATTTAATAACTCACTCCCTCTCTGCTGCACCAAATATTGTCCAATACCCACTGTCAATTCTTACAACATTTTTTTTTTAATGTAACAACCACAACTGAAAAAAAAATATCATCATTATTGTTAAGCTCACAAGTAAACAATTGTTATAATGTTACCAACACATTAAAGATAAAGATGAGTTCTGTTAAAAAAAAAATTGAATTCTCACAGAATCAAACGAACTTACACTGAATGTTCAAGATTACAAATTAATGTCATTTGCCAAACAATTTTGTTAGAAAATGTATACTGGCTGAGTAATGAGCATAGAAAGATTAGGAAATCAAGGTTAGTAGCCCCGACACCATTTGTGTATAGTCACATATACATATTTTGTGCACAGTGCTTGTTACTTTACCAAGACTGGGCCAAATTTATTCTGATTTTGATACAATAAATAGGGTTATATGCTGCCCGAGCCATGACGACCTTCGAGCAGGAAGGTGCCCGAACATTGTAATATCATCATGATTTTTTTTTTTTTTTTTTTTTTGGGGGGGGGGATATTCATGGACCTCGCAGCCTGAAACTATCCCGTTTCTAAATTTTGCGAGGGCGGAAAAAGGCACTTTATTATCTCTGAAATGTTATTTTCCTCGTCAAAATACCCCCAAATGAAAAAATATCCGGGCAATTTGCGGTCTCTCTGATACTTTATTTTCATTATGTTAACGTTATTCCATAATATATCTTTAATTTAACTAAACTTTTCTCTCTGTGGCACCCGGTTGTAAAATGAAACGGTCACTGCCTCTGTTTACCATATTTCTTTTCTTTTTTGCTGCACACTGCATCAATGACGCAGACCTAATCACATCACCCTTTAGCATTTTCGATAATCGTGTTATACACCTCTTATAACAGATTTTATTTAAGACTTAAAAATGTTGTTCCCACATTACTGATTCACCTAATACATGTGTAGCAATTTGAAGAGCATTTTCGAGCAATCTATTTCATTATTGAGTCACGTTCTTTTTCCTTTTTCCTAATTTTCTCCCAGCGCTCTCCTTTTGGGTTGCAATTGTTGTCACATCAAGACATCCCATAACATAGCTATGCAAACTAGGGGGGGGGGTTAATGGCTGGGCCGCTTAAATCTGAACCTTTGGTCCGCCCCAACTAAGTCAAATGGTCTATCGACGCCCCTAGAGTGAACCGACCGAGAATAGCCCAGCATTGTTTGGAAATTGAAGGCCAATATAGCTGGAGGGATTTCCCCATGAATAACACTCTTCCTCATTATTAGCGACGATGAATACGCATGTCAGGACTATGTTTTTTCACTTCCACTTCCCAACAATCTGGCTAATCGAATGCATCTCGTTCTACTTTTGTCGTCCACTGATGCGAACTTTGTTGGATTGTCATTCTTACTGTCATCTTTACTGTCGCTTTATTTCATCATTGATTGTTGTTCGAATTGAAAGGCAGAACAAATGATGATTCAAGTCGAACATTTCTATGTAGGCCGTATTTTATTTCTGTCGCTTTGTCTATGCCAAAGGGGTAAGTAAATCGATAACTGCGGGTTCAGAAGCAGCTCGTGATTGCTTGCTCATTTCAAAGTAACACTGTTTTTCATTGCATGATATTCTTCAAATGCAAGTTTGAAGCCTACATAATATTTATAGACATTATTTGCGTGCCAAGGAACTATGAGAATGTGAAAAGGAAAGTTGTCAACTAATGATCAGTTATACCTCGGAACTTATTTTCTGATGTGTAATTTGTTTATATTTAAAAAATATTTTCTATAATTTATACTGATCTACACAGTGGCCTCTTTTCTTTGAGTGGTTGTTACCCCGCTGTGAGACTCGACTATAGTTACAAAAGATACTTCAACGGTGGACCTACCAATGATATCATTTCTGTGCATTGATTCAACGGAGTTTTTACTCTGTAGCACACACAAAGATTACTAAAATATCGACCTCAGTTTAGACTTAAACGGTAAACCACTTATTCGAGATTTTAAGCATGCTCCTGAATAGTAGTTATGGGTCCACACCGTAGATTTGAGAAATTGTGATCTTATGAAATCCTGGATTTTATTCTTCAAACACCCAACTATTTCAATAATGGGGATCTTGTCACGTCGTCACACACGTTTCTTTGTTTATGATTTTATAGCATTTTGTCCTTGAAATATCCAAGGAAGCTGGATTGTCGTTCGCAAGATCACCAGGAAAATTGCCCTTTTTAAACAATTTATTGAAAGTAATGAATAGCAATGACATTTCGGATGAGCCCCCAGGTCTATTTAGAAAAAGCTGCATGGAACTCACTTGGGATTGAACTTACAAAAAAAAAATAGTGTTTTTAAAGAGTGCCTTTGTGTATTTCTGTACAGGCGCTATGATACAAACATACTCGTGATATAAGGAATTTCATAACTGACACCAATGTAGTGTTTGGGGTCGCAGAGAAAATACAGATTTGGATCAAGTTGTATGATAATAATAGTGGGTTCTTGTATAGCGCTCATGTCAGTCAGATTTGACAATAGAAATAGTAGAGCCCTCTAGAACCGAAATAAAAGAATCGAGTTTGATGTTCAGAACAAGATGGAGAGAGGAAAAGAGATTGATAAATTGAGGAGGAGGATGGAAAAGATAGAGATAGAGTAAGCAAGAGATAAAGAGAGAGAGAGAGAGAGAGTGTGTGTGTGTGTGTGTGTGAGACAGTGAGTGAAAGAGAGAGAGAGAGAGAGAGAGAAGTTGGGGGGGGGGGGTGTGACAAGGGAGACAGATGAAAAAGAGATAATTCGAAAGTGTAAAACTCAACTTTGAAAAGCAGGTTTGGAAGAAAATGTCTTGTAATAATATTATAAAAAATGACTGTTAACCCAGTTTTTGTTACAGCTTTGATCATGGTTGTATTATTGGTCATATGATACACGGTTCTAGGACACCCCCAGACAACTGACCCCGGTCAACTACTACCGGACAACCACCCCATATAACTACCCCTACGACAACAATCCTCTAGGACAACTACCCCCTACGACAACCATCCTCTAGGACAACTACCCCCTACGACAACCATCCTCTAGTACAACTACCCTCGCACAACTATACTAGGGGGTTGTTGTCTGGGGGTCGTTGTCCGGGGGTAGTTGTCCGGGGTAGTTATCCTAGGGAGTAGTTGTCCTAGGGGGTAATTGTCTTGGGGGTAGTTGTCCGGAGGTAGTTTTCTTGGAGGGTAGTCGTCCTAGAGGGTGGCTGCCCTAGGGGGTAGTTGACTGGGGGTGGTTATCCGGGGGTGGATGTGTAGGGGGTAGGTGTCCGGATACGATGATACATAGCTGACACTTTTTCTGAGTAAAGATGAAAGAACAATGAAAAACGGTGTTTTTCAAAGTGGTTTTAAAGAAGAGAACTAGTGTATTAGCACAATGGGAATTGCTCTATTAATTAGACATCAAATGCTGATAATTCCTTCCAATTAGGTTCCAAATGTATATGATATATAATATCAAATTTGCAAACGTTTATGCCGTTATAAAAACAACGGGTAGAAATGAATCTGAGCGCCAAGATAAGCAAAAGTAATCCTGGTTACTTCCATCAAGATATCTGCTTCTCCTTTAACTTGTTTACAGTCCAATTAAACTTTAGTTTTTCGTTTAAGAACTCTTCCTTGTATTGTTTATATAATTATCAATTCCACTGTTATGTCTGACGAAAGGGATATTAATAAGCATACAACTGGGATCTTGAATAACAACGCAAATGGTTCCTTATAAATGCGAATGCTGGGGAGAAATGACAGTGGCGTAACGTGGGATTGTATATTGAAGCGAGGGGGGGGGGAATCTGACTAGAAAGATAACGGACGATGGAGAAGGAAAAAGGCAATCGATCAAGTGAAGGATGTAGGGTGCGATCGCCTTTTATTCTGACCATAATGATGACGATGACAATAATAATAATAATAATAGTGATAGTTATTTGTATGTAATAATATATAATGATATATAATAATAATAATAGTAGTAGTAATACTGATAATGATGATGACGATATAGTAATGGTACTAATATTTCATTGTAGCACCAGACAGCTTCTCCAGTGAGGACAATGGTAAAGAATATGGGCCTATTTAAAATTCATTTGATTTTCGGGAATTAAACAAAAATAGGTGGGGTCTACATAAACAACATACATGTTAATTCCAATGATCATATTAAGAATTGACTGCCAAATCGCGAATCTGAATGCCTGGGATCACCTTTCAGCCATTCCTGACGAATTTGAGTGAATCTTCGCACACGTGCCTATAGACGGAATGAATTTCCGACGCTTAATTGAATGATAGTCTCTACCTTCAAATGGTGCATACGATAAACTGAAAGAATGTTCCATCAAATGGACTGAAAAAACATTGCGAAATTTAGCGGGGAAAGCCTTGCTCGGTAAACTTGTTCTTCATTGAAGCAAGTGGATTGTATATTTTGTATTTATAACATTATAAAATGTCATTTTTTATTAATTAATAACACTACGTACACTTTCAAAGATAATGGTGAAACCAGTTTTCACCATGGGTTATATTATTAGTAACAACTTGTATGCATGTGGTAATGCCTACTAATATTCCCCTTTAAACTTGCTAATGTTGACTTCTGCGTCGATTGAGGAAGTGTCGAGTTCAAAAGATCAAGGAGAGTGTTCCTATATGTAGCATTATCAATCACGAGGGACCTAAATATAGGTGTAATATTATACTTCGTGGAACATAATGAACGAAATGATAACAACGATATTGGCAACGTTTATGAACCCTGCACACGATATTGGCATCGTTTATGGACCCAGCACGCAAGCTTCCTACATTCATCGCACTTCCTCATTTCATTTTTGGGGGGTGTATTACACTCCACTTGTCATTTTCTTCCTCCTTTATACACATGTCACAAAATATGCATCATTTGTTTGTTTGATGATGATTGTTTAATCCCACTGCGGAAAAAAAAATCATGGACATGCTTGTAAGTAAAGCCACCATCACACCAAACTAGTTCTCACTACGTTCTGGAACCGTTCTAGAAAATCGTAAAATGGGTTGAGGACGGGGCAAATTGTGTAAATAATGTCTATAATACGATCCTAGTTCGTTCATAAACAGTCCTCAATACGTCCATCTCGTCTGTACCCCGTCCACAGTCAGTTCATATCAAGTTCAGACCGGGCAAATCTGCCATTTCCATGCAGTCCAAGCCAGTCCGTAGTCAGTTTAAACCCATTATTAACTAGTTCCACCTCGTTCCCAATACGTCCAAACCCATTATAACTAGTTCACCACTAGTTTTTAACCCGACCACCCCGTTCAGAGACAGTTCAACTCGTCCTCATCTCGTTCTTAGTGCGTTCGAACGCGCTCCTAGAGCGTGTGCAATCCCGTCCAAGCTCGGGAGCTATAAAAACCCAGCGCGTTCTCGCCATTCCTCATTCCGTTCAACTTCAACGCAAATAATTACATTTGTGGGGGCAATGGCCAATGTGGGAAGGAAAATCGGATCATACATATTAACGGGCACAAACGTATTGGTCACAGCCTCGACGAGACCTAATCCTAAATGAATTAAGTGTTTTGCTGTATGTTTTTATTTTTCCTCCTGGTTTTGGTTTGGGAATCCCAGCTCTCACTTACAGCTTTGGTAAGAGGGATATCACTCAGATAAATGTACATCCAAGTCATATCTGAGTTAAGTACGTCAACGTTTATAAAGAGATTCTCCCTTCAAGTTTGGTCAGCTTTCATACAAGAAAATCAATGAACTCATTTAGATATTGTGGAAAAGTGGACTCTTTAAGCAAATTTCATGAGCGTTTGCGTTGCAAGCAAGTTACAACGACGTCATGTAGTTGTGGATAAGACTATACATACTTTGTCCTCTGCCACATTGAGAGGTTTTTTAAAGGTAATACAAAGTTTTGGGAATTTTGAAAATTGGGTGGATAGTGATTCTTTACAATTTTGATATATTTGGATGCCCATGTCGATGTATCATACGCACTAGACAATTTAGTCCCTAAAACACTTCTGCTTTCGAGAAAAATTGAATATAAAAATTTACCGGTGCTCCCGGTAAATTTTGAATAGCGACTACGGCCGTACAATGGTAGCTGCGACCATGAAAATCTCAGAATATGTAGTTGTGATATATAATTTCCAAACGGGAATAGCTAATCGGTCGATTCTAGTCAAGAAACATTGTTTTATAGCTTAATTACTATCTTGGCCTCAAGAGGGAGCTTTACAACATAAAGAGTTTATTATCTAAAATTTCACAACTTTAGACTCGATTTCAACTGCGACAACGATTACAAAATATTGTAAAATCGCATATGCTTCCAATATGTTCATTTGAACCAAATTCATGACCCCATTCCAAAACTTTGTTTTACCTTTAAGAAGTCTGGCGTATAACGGGAGGCCGTGATATTTTTGTTAACTATCTGCGCATTCTCTGAAACAACTACAATTTAAAATTAATATCAAATTCTACCAACAGGAGCGTTGCAGAATGTTCCTCCTCCCGGGGTTCCTCTGGGTATGGAAAGTGGAGCCATCCCGGATTCAAGCCTGACAGCATCTTATGTACATCCGGGATTAGGCCCCGAGAGAGCACGCCTGAACACAGGTACAGCCTGGTTTGGAGGTATTACTAGCACTCAACAATGGATCCAGGTAAGATCGGTCCGCCTTTCTCTCTCGTCTCCCGATACATATTAATAAGCCTTTCGTAGTTAGCACATGGGTCAAATGACCCCAAATATCCACAGATGTTTTACTCATGGAGAAGTCCCACTTTGGGTATTTTAGAATAATCAATGCCAAGTCATGTATGTGCTTCATGAAAAGCTTTTGTTTGCCCTCTTGTATCATAGAATGTACCGTAGGTGCACACATGAATAATAGGGACTTTTAGATTTGCGTGGACTGATACGTGTGACGTCCATTCAAGGCAGTGTATTAAAAGGACTTCGACTGTAGCAATCCACATTGTCTTCGTGCAAATCTAAAAGTCCCTAATGATTCAGAACATGAGCATGTATTCCTGTCGGTGGGTTTTACAATTTTATCAGAAATTACCTTTATCTGCCCATGCGCAGATAGTATTTACGAAAAGGCTTATTGGCAGACAAAAACCTCTAGGAATAGGAATTAAAACAGAATGCCGATTAAAATTATATAATGATTATTTGCTTTTGTCCTAATGTTACAAGTTCATTTCAATATATTGGGAAAAGGTGTATGTTATTATTCGTCTTTCCAAGGTTGACCTGTCTACTACTTATCGCATCACTGGAGTTGCAATACAAGGTCGTCAAAACATTAACCAATGGGTTACAAGCTTTAAGGTAGCATGCAGCATAGACGGTATTACGTTCGATATAGTACAAGACGCCCTCAGCGAGCCCGTAGCCGATAAGGTAGGTGTCAATTTCCTGTATCCTAAGAAGTAAGAAACAAAACAAAGCATCAAACAAACGAGCAAGAAAAATTGCATCCAAATATAACAATTTTGTCAATGGTTTATACAATAATTAATGACAAGTAGTAATGAAAAGAAAAAGATATTATGCTTTTATTTAGTATTTCTGTCCCAGGACTTCAAATGTTCTCTCTTTCTTACTGCCTCTGCCCTACCTTCTTTTTCCCCTCTATATGAATATATCTTTATATGTATGTATGTATGTTGTAAACAAATTATTATCATTAAGTAAGAATAAATCGATGTCACGTCCTCGTATATACCCCTTCCCAGCGACCCATTGTGTACATTGTTGTTTTATGTAGAGATTAAAAGAAATTCAGATTCATTTGTTTGTTATGAGATATGTTGAAATAGTATTGCATGTTCTTTGGATTTCTTTAAGGTCTTCGTGGGCAATACGGACGCTAACACGGTGGTGTATAACACATTGCCCTCGGTTAAAGTATGCCAGTATGTACGTCTGCTACCAATCAGATATCATGCCGCGCCTATGCTACGTATTGAACTATATGGAGAAGGACCAGTACGAGGTTGTTGTTTCACATTAAAACTACTCCACCATCGTTATAAGGGTGTTATGGGTCAGATGAATTAACTTTGGGAATATAAAAAATTCTTCAATCTTAACCATAGAAAATCTGGAAGCAGGACTGATCATCTCTTTACTTCATGGTAATGCACCGGGAGGAGGTCTCGTTCTCATAGATGATGGTTCAAGCAGGGGGCTTCTATGCGCGGATTCTTGGAATCTCCAGAGCGCTCAGGTGGTTTGTCGTTTTTGCTCGGCTTCATTGGGATTGAATCATTCACTCAACGTGACTTCACAGATTCTGGCTTGTATGACTTTGCTGAAGATGACATCGCATTTGGACGACACTATATTGTGAATTTTGATGCAACAATTGTGGAAGTTTGCAGGCATCTCTTTTAGGTAGTAGAACATAGCATTACCATCTTCCACTAACAAGGTCTTGTCAGTATAGGTGGAGGTTGCGAGTTCTCTACATCCTTCAGGAGCTAGTGTAGGCCCTTAAATTTATCTGTCTTAGCAAAGAAGTTTTCTCACGAAATAATAATTCATAATAATAACTTTTACAGGGGGGGGGGGGGGGGGGCTTACACCCTACAAGCTCTGCTTTTTAGTCGGCCCTCCTTCCCTTTCAATTTCATGTTTATTTTTGTTAATGTATTGTCTTGTGCAAACTGATCTATATGTATATGTATATGAATATGTGAATATTTTAAAATGTACCATCATTGTAAATATGAACAATTCAAAGAGGAAAAATAAATGAAATGAATTGAATTGAATTGAATAAGGAACGGGGGTCAAAGAATATTCATGGTTTCCCGTAGATCAAGTCGGCTGCCAGAACTTTGTGCCTTTACCGTCAGCTGGAAACCAATGTTCCTTTGTTGCTTGTACTCTATTACTTCTCGTTGGTCTCTGCCACGGTTTTGAGCTTCCGGTTCTTGATGGGGTCAGAGAACGATGTCTCTTTTTCTCTAATTGCTCTTTGATGAACATCTCTTTCTGGTTTTCCCTGTGGTAACTACATGCATGACATCTTTCTCAACCTCAGCTGGAACGCGGGCACTGGAAGAGAAAACATACAATCCATTCTTGTCATCAACATCAACGGATCGAGGAAGCTCTTTTCATCATGTATGGCCTTTTTTGTTTACACATCCCTCACTTTTCCTTATCTAAGTTGGTTGTTGCTCTCTGTGTTTATATCCACGGTGAGCATCAAACGTCATATCTGCATATGTTCGAGCCCACTTTTGATATGAACTGTAGTTTTCCATTATGCCAGAGAAAGGATTTATCCGATAAAATGGACCCCAATGAACAAAATGACACACAAGAAGTAGGGTCATAGGGGGAGGGGGTGCACGGTAGCCCCCTTTGGCCCACGGACTTTTGTATATAAAGTCATTTTGGTCGATTCCGCAAAGAAAACTTTGAACGTAATTCCCGTATTTTATATGACATGTTGAGTATCATAATAGAAATCATGAGTGGAGTAACTTGTGGTAAAAGGGGTAGTTCTGGACTTGACAAACACGTGGACGTTCTTAACAGTAATGATTATGAATATATATCATTCAGACAAAACAATCGAAAGTAGCCATGATTATCTGAATTATAATTTGTAAAAAAGGAAAAAAAGTCAATAAGAACAAATGATTTCCTCTTGTTACATGGTGAAGTACGTCTTGTGGAAGGCACCTCGGATTCTGAAGGCCGTGTGGAGGTCAGCTACAACGGAGAATGGGGAACTGTTTGTGATAATGGTTGGGATACAAACGACGCCAGCGTGGTCTGTCGATCTCTCGGTTTTGCTGGTGCTCTTGAAGCTGTATCATCGGCTGGATTCGGCCAAGGCACTGGAACCATCGTCCTTGATGACGTCAATTGCTCTCTGGAGAAGAATCGAGTCTCTTTGAATGCTCGAATCTAGGTCTTGGAGTCAATAACTGTGGCCATTCAGAAGATGCTGGAGTTCGTTGTCTAGTGCTTGGAGGTATATTTAAATGAATCATTGTTTATAAAGTCATTTTGGTTGATTCCGCAAAGTAAACTTTGAATGTAATTCCTGCGTTCTATATGTCATATTGAGTATCATGATAGTTATATATTCCCAGTATATCACAAAATCTGAGTGGAGTAACTTGTGGTAAAAGTGGTAGTTCTGGACTTTTCATAAACATGTACGTTATTTACAGTAACGATTATGAATATACATCATTCAGATAAAACACTTGAAAGTTGCCATGATTATCTGAATTATAATTTTAAAAAAGAAGAAATAAAAGTCAATAAGAACAAGTAATTCCCTCTTGTTACAGATGGTGAGGTACGTCTTGTGGGAGGCACCTCGGATTATGAAGGCCGTGTAGAGGTCAGCTACAACAGAGAATGGGGAACTGTTTGTGATGATGGTTGGGATATAAACGATGCCAGCGTGGTCTGTCGATCTCTCGGTTTTGCTGGTGCTCTTGAAGCTGTATCATCGGCTGGATTCGGCCAAGGCACTGGAACCATCGTCCTTGATGACGTCAATTGCTCTGGAGAAGAATCGAATCTCTTTGAGTGCTCGAATCGAGGTCTTGGAGTCAATACCTGTGGCCATTCAGAAGATGCTGGAGTTCGTTGTCAAGTGCTTGAAGGTATGTTTAAATGAGTTATTGTTAAAAAAGTCATATTGGTCAGTTTCGTAAAGTAAAACTTTTGATGTGATTTCTGTGTTCTATATGACATGTTGAGTATCATGATAGTGATATTATTATTTCATCGAGAATCTGAGTGGAGCAACTGTGGTGAAAATGGTAGTCCTAAACTTGACATACACATGTACGTTATTAACTATAAAGGTTATGAATATATGTCATTCAGATAAAACAATCGAAAGTTCCAGTGATTATTTGAATTAAAATTTAAAAACAAGGAAATAAAAGTCAATAAAAACAAATCATTTCCTCTTGTTACAGATGGTGAAATACGTCTTGTGGGAGGCACCTCGGTTTCTGAAGGCCGTGTAGAGGTCAGCTACAACGGAGAATGGGGAACTGTTTGTGATGATGGTTGGGATACAAACGATGCCATCGTGGTCTGTCGATCTCTCGGTTTTGCTGGTGCTCTTGAAGCTGTGTCATCGGCTGGATTCGGCCAAGGCACTGGAACCATCGTCCTTGATGACGTCAATTGCTCTGGAAACGAATCGATTCTCTTTGAATGCTCGCATCGAGGTCTTGGAGTCAATAACTGTGGCCATTCAGAAGATGCTGGAGTTCGTTGTCCGGTACTTGAAGGTATGTATAGATGAGTTATTGTTAATAAAGTCAAGTTGGTTGATTTCGAAAAGTATACTTTGAATGTAATTCCTACGTTCTATAAGACATGTTGAGTAACATGGTAGTTATATTTCTTAGTATTCCACGAAATCTATATAAAGTCACTCATGGTAAAAGTGGTAGTTCTGGACTTTTCATAAACGTGTTCGTTCTTAACAGTGATGATTATGAAAATACATCATTCATACGAAACAATGGAGTTGCAATGATTATCTTAATTATAATTTTTTTTTTAAAGGAAATAAAATTAATAAGAACAAATCATTTCCTCTTGTTACAGATGGTGAGGTACGTCTTGTGGGAGGCACCTCAGATTCTGAAGGCCGTGTAGAGGTGAGCTACAACGGAGAATGGGGAACTGTTTGTGATGATGGTTGGGATACAAACGATGCCAGCGTGGTCTGTCGATCTCTCGGTTTTGCTGGTGCTCTTGAAGCTGTATCATCGGCTGGATTCGGCCAAGGCACTGGAACCATCGTCCTTGATGACGTCAATTGCTCTGGAAACGAATCGAGTCTTTTTGAATGCTCGCATCGAGGTCTTGGAGTCAATAACTGTGGCCATTCAGAAGATGCTGGAGTTCGTTGTCCGGTACTTGAAGGTATGTATAGATGAGTTATTGTTAATAAAGTCAAGTTGGTTGATTTCTCAAAGTATACTTTGAATGTAATTCCTACGTTCTATATGACATGTTGAGTAACATGGTAGCTATATTTCTAAGTATTCCACGAAATCTGTATGAAGTAACTCATGGTAAAAGTGGTAGTTCTGGACTTTTCATAAACGTATTCGTTCTTAACAGTGATGATTATGAAAATACATCATTCATATGAAACAATCGAAAGTTGCAATGATTATCTAAATTATGATTTTTTTTTAAAGGAAATAAAAGTCAATAAGAACAAGTAATTTCCTCTTGTTACAGATGGTGAGGTACGTCTTGTGGGAGGCACCTCGGATTCTGAAGGCCGTGTAGAGGTAAGCTACAACGGAGAATGGGGAACTGTTTGTGATGATGGTTGGGATACAAACGATGCCAGCGTGGTCTGTCGATCTCTCGGTTTTGCTGGTGCTCTTGAAGCTGTATCATCGGCTGGATTCGGCCAAGGCACTGGAACCATCGTCCTTGATGACGTCAATTGCTCTGGAAACGAATCGAGTCTCTTTGAATGCTCGCATCGAGACCTTGGAGTCAATAACTGTGGCCATTCAGAAGATGCTGGAGTTCGTTGTCCGGTACTTGAAGGTATGTGTAGATGAGTTATTGTTAATAAAGTCAAGTTGGTTGATTTCGCAAAGTATACTTTGAATGTAATTCCTACGTTCTATATGACATGTTGAGTAACATGGTAGTTATATTTCTTAGTATTCCACGAAATCTGTATGGAGTAACTCATGGTAAAAGTGGTAGTTCTGGATTTTTCATAAATGTGTTCGTTCTTAACAGTGATGATTATGAAAATACATCATTCATAGGAAACAATCGAAAGTTGCAATGATTATCTTAATTATAATTTTTTTTTAAAGGAAATTAAAGTCAATAAGAACAAATGATTTCCTCTTGTTACAGATGGTGATATACGTCTTGTGGGAGGCACCTCGGATTCTGAAGGCCGTGTAGAGGTAAGCTACAACGGAGAATGGGGAACTGTTTGTGATGATGGTTGGGATACAAACGATGCCAGCGTGGTCTGTCAATCACTCGGTTTTGGTGGTGCTCTGGAAGCAGTCTCATCAGCTTCATTCGGCCAAGGCACTGGAACCATCGTTTTTGATGACGTTAATTGCTTTGGAATCGAATCGAGTATCTTTGAGTGCTCGAATCGAGGTCTTGGAGTCAATAACTGTGGCCATTCAGAAGATGCTGGAGTTCGTTGTCTAGTGCTTGAAGGTATGTTAAAATGAGTTATTGTTAAAAAAGTCATTTTGGTCCGTTTCGTAAAGTAAAACTTTTAATGCAATTCATGCGTTCTATATGACATGTTGAGTATCATGATAGTTATATTTCTTAGTATTCCACGAAATCTGAGTGGGGTAACTTGTGGTAAAAGTGGTAGTTCTGGACTTTCTATAAACGTGTACGTTCTTAACAGTGATGATTATGAATGTACATCATTCAGATAAAACAATCGAAAGTTGCAATGATATGTGAGTTATAATTTTTAAAAAATGGAAATAAAAGTCAATAAGAACAAATAATTTCCTCTTGTTACAGATGGTGAGGTACGTCTTGTGGGAGGCACCTCGGATTCTGAAGGCCGTGTAGAGGTAAGCTACAACGGAGAATGGGGAACTGTTTGTGATGATGGTTGGGATACAAACGATGCCAGCGTGGTCTGTCAATCACTCGGTTTTGCTGGTGCTCTTGAAGCTGTATTATCGGCTGGATTCGGCCAAGGCACTGGAACCATCGTCCTTGATGACGTCAATTGCTCTGGAAACGAATCGAGTCTCTTTGAATGCTCGCATCGAGGACTTGGAGTCAATAACTGTGGCCATTCAGAAGATGCTGGAGTTCGTTGTCCGGTAATTGAAGGTATATTTAGATGAGTTATTGTTAATAAAGTCAAGTTGGTTGATTTCGCAAAGTATATTTTGAATGTAATTCCTGCGTTCTATATGATATGTTGAGTATCATGGTAGTTATATTTCTTAGTATTTCATTAAATTTGAGTGGAGTAACTTGTGGTAAAAGAGGTAGTTCTGGACTTTTTATAAACGTGTACGTTTTTAACAGTGATGTGTATGAATATACATCATTCATATAAAACAATCGAAAGATACAATGATTATCTGAATTATAATTTTAAAAAGAGAGAAATAAAAGTCATAAGAACAAATAATTTCCTCTTGTTACAGATGGTGAGGTACGTCTTGTGGGAGGCACCTCGGATTCTGAAGGCCGTGTAGAGGTGAGCTACAACGGAGAATGGGGAACTGTTTGTGATGATGGTTGGGATACAAACGATGCCAGCGTGGTCTGTCGATCTCTCGGTTTTGCTGGTGCTCTTGAAGCTGTATCATCGGCTGGATTCGGCCAAGGCACTGGAACCATCGTCCTTGATGACGTCAATTGCTCTGGAGAAGAATCGAGTCTCTTTGAATGCTCGCATCGAGGTCTTGGAGTCAATAACTGTGGCCATTCAGAAGATGCTGGAGTTCGTTGTCCGGTACTTGAAGGTATGCATAGATGATTTTTTGTTAATGAAGTCAAGTTGGTTGATTTCCCAAAGTATACTTTGAATGTAATTCTTACGTTCTATAAGACATGTTGAGTAACATGGTAGTTATATTTCTTAGTATTCCACGAAATCTGTATGGAGTAACTCATGGTAAAAGTGGTAGTTCTGGACTTTTCATTAACGTGTTCGTTCTTAACAGTGATGATTATGAAAATACATCATTCATATGAAACAATCGAAAGTTGCAATGATTATCTTAATTATAATTTTTTTTTTAAGGAAATAAAAGTCAATAAGAACAAATGATTTCCTCTTGTTACAGATGGTGAGGTACGTCTTGTGGGAGGCACCTCGGATTCTGAAGGCCGTGTAGAGGTGAGCTACAACGGAGAATGGGGAACTGTTTGTGATGATGGTTGGGATACAAACGATGCCAGCGTGGTCTGTCGATCTCTCGGTTTTGCTGGTGCTCTTGAAGCTTTATCATCGGCTGGATTCGGCCAAGGCACTGGAACCATCGTCCTTGATGACGTTAATTGCTTTGGAATCGAATCGAGTATCTTTGAGTGCTCGAATCGAGGTCTTGGAGTCAATAACTGTGGCCATTCAGAAGATGCTGGAGTTCGTTGTCTAATGCTTGAAGGTATGTTAAAATGAGTTATTGTTAAAAAAAAAAATCATTTTGGTCCGTTTCGTAAAGTGAAACTTTTAATGCAATTCATGCGTTCTATATGACATGTTCAGTATAATGAAAGTAATTTTTTTTAGTATATCACGAAATCTGAGTGGAGTAATTTGTAGTAAAAGAGGTAGTTCTGGAGTTTTCTCTAACGTATACGTTCGTAACAGTAATGATTATGAATATACATCATTCAGATAAAACAACCGAAAGTTGCAATGATTATCTTAATTATAATTTTTTTTTAAAGGAAATAAAAGTCAATAAGAACAAATGATTTCCTCTTGTTACATATGGTGAAGTCCGTCTTGTGGGAGGCACCTCGGATTCTGAAGGCCGTGTAGAGGTCAGATACAATGGAGAATGGGGAACTGTTTGTGATGATGGTTGGGATACAAACGATGCCATCGTGGTCTGTCGATCTCTCGGTTTTGCTGGTGCTCTTGAAGCTGTATCATCGGCTGGATTCGGCCAAGGCACTGGAACCATCGTCCTTGATGACGTCAATTGCTCTGGAATTGAATCCAGTCTCTCTGAATGCTCGAATCAAGGCCTTGGGGTGAATAACTGTAGCCATTCAGAAGATGCTGGAGTTCGTTGTCTTGTGCCTGAAGGTATGTTTAGATGACTTATTGGTTATAAAGTCATTTTGGATGATTCCGCAAAGTAAACTTTGAATGTAATTCCTGCGTTCTATATGACATGTTGAGTATCATGATAGTTATATTTCTTATTATATCACGAATCTGAATGAAGTAATTTATGTAAATGTAGTAGTTCTGGACTTTTCATAAACGCGTACGCTCATTACAGTGATGATTAGGAATATATATCATTCAGATAAAACAATTGAAAGTTGCAATGATTATCTGAATTATAATTTTTTTTAAAGAAAATAAAAGTCAATAAGAATAAATAAATTCCTCTTGTTACAGATGGTGAGGTACGTCTTGTGGGAGGCACCTCGGATTCTGAAGGCCGTGTAGAGGTGAGCTACAACGGAGAATGGGGAACTGTTTGTGATGATGGTTGGGATACAAACGATGCCATCGTGGTTTGTCGATCTCTCGGTTTTGCTGGTGCTCTTGAAGCTGTATCATCAGCTGGATTCGGCCCAGGCACTGGAACCATCGTCCTCGATGACGTCAATTGCTTTCGAAACGAATCGAGTCTCTTTGAATGCTCGCATCTAGGACTTGGAGTCAATAACTGTGGCCATTATGAAGATGCTGGAGTTCGTTGTCTAGTGCTTGACGGTATGTTTAAATGAGTTATTGTTAAAGAAGTCATATTGGTCAGTTTTGTAAAGTAAAACTTCTAATGTGATTTATGTGTTCCATATGTCATGTTGAGTATCATTATAGTGATAATTATTAGTTCATCGAGAAATCTGAGTGGAGCAACTTGTGGTGATTGATTCCGCAAAGTAAACTTTGAATGCATTTTGGTTGATTCCGCAAAGTAAACTTTAAATGCAATTCCTGCGTTCTGTATGACATGTTGAGTAATATATTTCATTTCATTTCATTTCATTCAACCAGTATAAAAAACAATTTACAATGAAAATACAATGTGCAATATACAACATAATGGTTAGGACCCCTAAGAAGCAGAAATCTGCTTGTAATCGAGGCCCTGCAAACAAACAATAACAAGATAATGCAAATTATAAATTAACAATAAAAGTAAAAGACTTGAATAATACAAGTACGCGCCCGTACATTAACACACACACACATCCATAAAGAAGGTTACAGAGAAAGAATAGAAAGGAGCGAAAAATAGGACAGGAAGAGATAAAAGTAGAAAGAAGATGGGAAAGAGAAGTACTTACTTAACCATGGATTGAAAAATACTTTTTTTTTATACATTGATTTAAATCTGGTAATTGTAGAACTGGATCTTAGGTCATGATTCAAGGAATTCCATTCCCGTACCCCAACAAATGATAAATAATTATACAGTGAAGTTGAACGACAGAGTGGGTGATGTATGTTTAGACTTTGACGAGTGGGGTAATTCTGAATAGAATAATTTGTTTGGAACATATTATTAAAAACAGATGGTAACAGGTTTTTTTAATGAAATTTAAACATAAATATACTTGTATTAAGTTTGATCAAATCATATACAGGAATAATTTTCAGTTTAATATATAATGGTAAACTTGGAGACATATAAAGACTATTTGTTATTAACCGAGCTGCACGTTTCTGTAACATATAAATCTTGAACAGTTTCGTTTTGTAAGTATTACCCCAAGTGATATTGCAATAATTTAAGTGGGGAAGAAGTGTTGCATTGTAAATATTCATTAATATGTTTCTTGGGAGAAAATTCTTTAGTCTAGACAAGACACCAATACTTATAGAAATTTTAGAACATAATCAATATGACATTTCAAATCTAGAGTTTCTTCAATATTAGTTCCTACAAAAATAACACTTAGTTCTCGTTCAATAGTTACATTCGCTATTCTAACGGGATTGGTGTCATTTGGAACTTTCTTTTTCTTTGTGTGAAAAATTACATATTTAGTTTTTTCATAATTCAAAAATAATTTATTACATTTAAACCAATCATTCCATTGTATTAAATTATCATTTAAAATAGAAATTAAGTGTGCTGCATTATAATGAGAATAATATACAACCGTATCATCAGCAAATAATGAAAACATAAGTAATTTGGATGAGCTGATTAAATAAAGTGGTCCGAGAACCGATCCTTGCGGAACTCCAGTATTTACATCCATATAATCAGATTCGACACCATCGACCACCACATATTGTTTTCTATTATAGAAATAATCAGAAAACCACTAATGAGGTATACCGCGTATACCGTAATGGTACAGTTTTTTAAGTAAAATATGGTGGTCGATGGTGTCAAATGCCATAGATAGATCCATAAGCTCCACACTCCTAAGCTTCAAACAACAACTATCCAACCTGGGTTTTTAAATGGGTCCCATGAGACCCCCTTAACCTTGCCACACTACACTTTCTACGGGATCTTCATCACCACGATGGCGAGGTGTGGACTTCAAGGTATATTCAAGGTATATAACAAATTCATAACAAAACATTCCATTATTAATTTCATGTAGAATATTTTTAGTAAAATTTACAATACTCAGATCAGTGCTATAGTTTTTACGAAAACCAAACTGCTCTGAAAAAAGAACATTATGTTTTAGTAAATAATCATACAACCTTTCATGCATTAGAGAAAGCAAGGCTATGGGTCTATAATTTTCTATATTTTTAACATCATTTGTTTTGTATAAGGGTACAGTTTTGGCAACTTTTAATTTATCTGGGACGATTCCACTATTCAAAGATTTATTAAATATGTCACACAATGGATTAACAAAATAATAAATACAATTTTATTAACTTTAGGTGAAATGCAGTCAGGTCCACTTGACTTTTCTATTTTTAACAGAGAAGACAATTTGATAATTTCATGAATACTTGTTGATTTAACATAAAATGAATTTAAATTTGGGTTAACAAGGTATTTATCATGAGAGTAATTAGGTGTTTGAATCGATTTTGATAGTTTTTTTTTACCTATGTCAATAAAAAATGTATTAAACTCTTTTGCAATATCTTTCCTACTACTCAATTTTATATTTCCGTGATAAATATTTTGAGGTAATAATAATAATAATAATACTCAGTTCTTTTATAGCGCATAACACATTACAGGTAGTTTATTCTGTTTCCTTTTACCAAGTATTATATTGATCTGCGACTATGTTTTTTCATATCATTCTTTAAGTTATAAAACAAAGACTCGTAATATTTCCACTTTGACGCTCTTATGATATTTGTTAATTTATTTTTATAATCTAAATATTTTCTTTCATGATTGACACTAGGCCTTTTTAAGCTATTTTCATATAATCTATGTTAACGTTTCACTGAATTCAATATTATTTGCGTAATCCAAGGTTTCCGTAAATTACCATTGAGTTGTTTGACTAATAGATAGGAAAACAGTTATAACTAGATTTGTAATACTTGTTTGGAACAAGTATAGGTGGGCCGATCCAACAAAAAATTGAGACAAAATGAAGGGTACATTTGCGATAGCTTTTTGTCTCAGCTACAACATACTCAAAGGTCAGTGTAAATGAAGCTAAAACGACGTAGATATTGCTCGCGAAAGACGGGAATGTAGAATCAAGTTTGTAGAAAAAGTCATGTTCCATAGAGAATACACGTCAAATGTGAAAAAATTGACATGCCTCCTTTAATCGCAAAAATACGCCATGATGCCTTTGTCAAAATGAAAAAAAAAAAAAAATTGTAGAAAATTGTTTCAGCTAGAACATATCAAAATTTTGAAGAAAATCGATCAATATTTACAGAGATACAATCAAGTTTACATAAATATGCTGACATCATAATATGCAAATTGTTGTGTAATAGTTGTACGCGCGAAAACGCGCGCGCAGGCGCGTGTGCGCGAATTTTTATAAAATGCTTAGAATGGCCTAAAACGTATGCAAAATGATTTTGAGACGATTTTGAGCCTTTTCAAATTTTGCGCGCGCATTGACGCGCGGACGTACGCGCACGCGCGCGTTCTTTGACCTGAAATTGACCGGACGGATATTAACCTTTATTATGATAAATATGAATGGTAAATAGGTTTTGGTTATGAAGATATGATCATGAATTGATTTTCGTAAAATTTTACAAAATGGCGCCTAGATGACGTCATCAGTTAAGGTCAATGTCGAAAAAGTTATTTTGCTTTGTACATATGCCTATACATATGTGTGCCAAATTTCAAGGCATTTGTTTCAGCCATTTCCAAGTTATCTTGTCCACAAAAAAGTGGTTAGAAATAAGAAAAACTAGAAATTTAAATCGTCATGGGGACGAATTAGGTGGTCTGTCTTCAAGTCTTATGAGAGATTATAATATTTACTATTACTATCAAGATCATCATCATGATTATCATGATGATCATCATTGTTTACATGTCTATATAACTTCTCCCTTTCTCAATATAATATAACTTCTCCCTTTCTCAATATAATATTGAGAAAGGGAGAAGTTATATAGACATGTAAAAAATGATGATCATCATGATGATCATGATGATGATCTTGATAGTAATGTTGATGACGATGATGATGATGATGATCATCATGATGATGTTGATGATTATCATCAACAGACCACGATGACATCAGACTGAACAAAATTTAAAGAACATTTAGATAGCGTATAGTCTCAGCTACAACATACTAAAAAATCAACAAAAACCAAGCCGAAATAACGGCGATATTGCTCGCAAAAGACAAGAATGTAGAATCCAGATTTGAGAAAAAGTCATCTCCCATAAGGATTACACGCCAAAAGTAATGGATCTAGTGATAATAGGGTAATAATAAAGTAAATATGGTTGTTTATTACATTATTTGCGATTGTACGTGTTTTTAAATTCAAAGGAGATGGTAGAGTGAAAGGTCAAAAAGAAAAAAAAAGTGAAGAAAAAAAACCTCGAGGTCGGAAGTCAAGTGCGTTACCGATATACCAAAACATTTCCCATAGAGATTACACGTAAACGGAAAATGGAATTATCAAATCCCACATTGTAAGTGAAACATGAGCATGATCCCGGCATCTGATCGAAAAATGAAGGGCACATTTGTGATAGCTTATTTTCTCAGCTACAACATACTTAAAGCTCAGCGTAAACAAAGATAACACGACAGAGATATTGCTCGCGAAAGACGAGAATGTAGAATCCAGTCTTGAGAAAAAGTCATGTCCCATAGAGAATACACGCAAAATGTGAAAAATTGACATGCCTCCTTTAATCGCGAAAATACGCCATGATACCATTGTCAAAATGAAATATCGTGACAACTGCATTTGTAGAGAATATTCTCAGGTAGAACATATCAAAATTTGAAAGAAAATTGATCAATATTTACAGAGATACAATAAATTTTCCAAAAATCTGCTGACGTCATAATATGCAAATTAAAATTATGAGTTCGGAGGCCATTATGATGACGTCATAAGTTAATTGAGGGTAAAATGACACACGAAATCATATCTCCAACTCATGCTTTTTTGAACCATGATATAAAAGTTGGGGTCAATTGACTTTCTGAAGAGGTATCTTGATTTTTAAAATGGGATGTTTTTGATCTAATTTGCATTATATTGCCCATAGCAGCACGCGCGGATTTTGAACTTTGACGCGCGCTCATGGCCTTATGAAAGGTCAAGGGTGACTGAAATTAGTGTAAATTGTCATTTACGGTAAGAGAAATCTAAATCATGTAAAAAATTTGAATTTGACCTTTTCCGCGCGTTGTGACCGCGCGCAACGCGCGCGTGGACACGTACGGACGGAAAATTTTGAAATGCTTAAAATGACCTGATTCGTACTCTCGTTTAATAGTTAAGTGATTTTGAGCATTTTTAAATTTTGACGCGCACGTACGCGCGCTTCGTGACCTTTATGTGACCTTTGATAACATGACCTGCTGACCCTTCACCAGAAATATATGTGATATGAAAATGAATGACCTTTGCTTATGCATCATGAAGATATGATGAATAACGTGATTTCACAAAATGGCGCCTGGATGACGTCACGATGACCTGATGACCTTGAAAATGTTTCTGTCACGTCTCATGACAATGACCTATGACTGTGTCAAAATTGAAAGAAATTAACACTACCAATCTTGAGTTATCCTATGAACAAAAATGGGGGAGAAATAAAAATAAAGAATAAATAAATAATAATAAAGAAGAAAGAAAATTCTGACGAAAACAATAGGTGATCTGGTTTCAACAGACCACCTAACTAGAAATTAAATTCGTCATGGGGACGAATTAAGTGGTCTGTTTTCAATTTTATGATCATTGAAAAGTCAAAAAAGAAAAAAAAAACTAGAAATTTAATTCGTCATGGGGACGAATTAGGTGGTCTGTCTTCAATTCCTATGTTCATGCTCATCTTTAATTCAATATTTACTATATTGAAAAAGGGAGAAGTTATATAGACATGTAAAGAAAGATGATCATGATGATGATCATGATGATGATGATCTTGATAGTAATGGTGATGACGATGATGATGATCATGGTGATGTTGATGATCATCATCAACAGACCATGATGACATCTGATTAAAAAATGAGGGGACGTTTAGATAGCGTATAGTCTCAGCTACAACATACTAAAAAATCAACAAAAATCAAGCTGAAATAACGGCGATATTGCTCGCAAAAGACATGAATGTAGAATCCAGATTTGAGAAAAAGTCATCTCCCGTAAGGATTACACGCAAAGAGTAATGGATCAAGTGATAATAGGGTAATAATTAAGTAAATATGGTTGTTTATTACATTATTTGCGATTCTACGTGTTTTAATATTCAAAGGAGATGGTATAGTGAAAGGTCAAAATGAAAAAAAAGTGAAGAAACAAAATTGTTGGAGACGCCCGGACTCGAACCAGGGACCTCGAGGTCGGAAGTCAAGTGCGTTACCGATATACCAAAACATTTCCCATAGAGATTACACGTAAACGGAAAATGGAATTATCAAATCCCACTTTGCAAGTGAGATATGAGCATGATCCCGGCATCTGATCGAAAAATAAAGGGCACACTTGTGATAGCTTATTGTCTCAGCTACAACATACTCAAAGCTCAGCGAAAACAAAGCTAAAACGACGGAGATATTGCTCGCAAAAGACAGGATGTAGAATCCAGTTTTGAGAAAAAGTCATGTCCCATAGAGAATACACGCAAAATGTGAAAAATTGACATGCCTCCTTTAATCGCAAAAATACGCCATGATACCATTGTCAAAATGAAATATTGTGACGACTGCATTTGTAGAGAATATTCTAAGGTAGAACATATCAAAATTTGAAAGAAAATTGATTAATATTTACAGAGATACAATCAATTTTCCAAAAATCTGCTGACGTCATAATATGCAAATTGATATTTTGAGTTCGGAGGCCATTATGATGACGTCATGAGTTAATTGAGGGTCAAATGAGACATGAAATCATATCTCCAACTCATGTTTTTTCTAACCATGGTAAAAAAATTGGGGTCAATGGACTATCTGAAGAGCTATTTTGATTTTTAAAATGGCATGTTTTTGATCAAATTTGCATTATATTGCCCATAGCAGCACGCGCGGATTTTGAACTTTGACGCGCGCTCACGGCCTTATGAAAGGTCAAGAGTAACTTAAATTATTGTAAATTGTCATTTACGGTAAGAGGAATCTAAATCATGTAAAAGAAAATTGAATTTGACCTTTTCCGCGCGTTGTGAGCGCGTGCAACGCGCGCGGGTACACGTACGGACGGAAAATTTTGAAATGCTTAAAATGACCTGATTCGTATTCTCGTTTAATAGTTAAGTGATTTTGAGCATTTTAAAAATTTGACGTGCACGTACACGCGCGTCGTGACCTTTATGTGACCTTTGATGACATGACCTGTTGACCCTTAACCTGAAATATATTAGATATTAATATGAATGACCTTTGCTTTTGCATCATGAAGATATGATGAATAACGTGATTTCACAAAATGGCGCCTGGATGACGTCACGATGACCCGATGACCTTGAAAAGGTTACTGGAACGTCTTATGGCAATGACCAATAACTGTGCTAAAATTGAATGAAATTGACCAAACTGATCTTGAGTTATCCTGTTAACAAAAAAGTGTAGGAAATATAAGAAAGAACTAGATTTGTAATACTTGTTTGGAACAAGTATAGGTGGGCTGGTTGAACTAAAATTTGAGACAAAATAAAGGGTACATTTGAGATAGCTTATTGTCTCAGCTACAACGTACTTGAAGTTCAGCGTAAACAAAGCTAAACGACAGAGATATTGCTCGCGAAAGAATCCAGTTTTGAGAAAAACTCATGTCCCATAGAGAATACACGCAAAATGTGAAAAATTGACATGCCTTTTTTAATCGCGAAAATTCGCCCTGATGCCTTTGTCAAAATGAAAATTTGGGCCAATTTCATTTGTAGAAATTGTCTCAGCTAAAACATATCAACATTTTGAAGACAATCGATCAATATTTACAGAGAAACAGTCAATTTTCCGTAAATATGTTGACATCATAATATGCAAATTGAAATTTTGAGTTTGGAGGCCATTATGATGACGTAATGAGTTCATTGAGGGTCAAATGAGACATGAAATCATATCTCCAATTCATACTGTATCAAAATATGACCCAAAAATTGGGGTCACCTTGCATCCTAAAGGGCTACAATGGATCTTGTATAGGCATGTTTTTGCCCATATATGCTATGTATTACAAAAGCTCGCGCGCACGGAAATTTATGTTAAACGGTCGATCATTCCATTATTAATAGTCATAAAGAGACAAGCATGGTATCAATTTGTTTGTAAAAATATGTGGAATATTATGAAAGAAAAAAAATGGCGATTCTATGTTGTGTAATAGTTTTACGCGCGAAAACGCGCGCGCCGCACGCATGCGCGTGTGTGTGGGCGATTTTTTATAAAATGCTTAGAATGGCCTAAAACGTATGCAAAATGATTTTGAGACGATTTTGAGCATTTTGAATTTTTGCGCGCGGACGTACGCGCACGTGCGCGTTTTTTTTACCTGAAATTGACCGGACCAATATTGACCTTGATCGTGCAAACTATGAATTAGAAATTACTTTCCGTTATGAAGATATGATCATAAGTTAAAATTCACAAAATGGCGCCTAGATGACGTAATCAGTCAAGGTCAAGGTTAAAAACGTTATTTTGATTTATTTATATGCCTATACATATGTGTGTCAAATTTCAAGGCATTTGATTGAGCCATTCTCAAGTTATCTTGCTAACAAAAAAGTGGTTAGAAATAAGAAAAATATTTAATAATAAATAAATAAAGGCAATTCTAACGAAATTATAAGGTGGTCTGTACGTTATACAGCCCACCTGATAAAGAAAATTCTGACGAAAACAATAGGTGATCTGTCGTTGACAGACCACCTAATAAAGAATAATAATAAACTAGACATATAATACTTGTTTGGAACAAGTAAAGGTGGGCTGGTCAACTAAAATTTGAGACAAAATAGAGCAAAAATAAGCGACATACTGCTTACAAATTCTTAAAAGACAATAATCATGTAGATTCATAACGTGAACTAAATTCACCTTCTATAGGCATAACACGCAAATTATGAAGTTTTTGACATGAGGCCTTTAACCAAAATGTTCACTATGATGACGTCATCAAAATGAAAAATGGTTATTACTGCGCTTGTAGAGAATTGTCTTAGCTACAACATATCGAAATTTTGAAGAAAATTGATCAATATTTACAGAGATACAATAAATTTTACATAAATATGCTGACGTCATAATATGCAAATTCGTATTTTGAGTTCCAAGGCCATTGTGATGATGTCACGATACACTTAATGGCCAAATGAGACATGGAATCATATTTCCGACTCATACTCTATCTAAATATGAAAAAAAATTGAGGATTCCGGTGCATTCCAAAGAGCTATAACGGATTTTGTATAGGCATGTTTTTGCCCATATATGCTATGTATTAAAAGAGCTCGCGCGCACTGACATTTATCTTGAATTTACGCTCATCTTGTTAATAATGGTCATAAAGAGATAAACATGGTATAAAATTCCTTGAAAAAATATGAGAAATGTCATGAAAGAAAAAGAAATGGCGATTCTATATTTGTTAATGGTGTTACGCGCGAAAACGCGCGCGCATGCTCGTACGCGCGATTTTTTATAAAATGCTTAAAATGACCTGAAACGTATGCAAAATAAATTTGAGACAATTTTGAGCATTTAAAAATTTTGCGCGCGCACTGATGCGTGGACGTACGCGCATGCGCGCGTTTTTTGACCTGAAATTGACTGGACTGATATTGACCTTAATCATAATAAATATGAATGAGAAATACCTTTTGGTTATGAAGATATGATCATGAGTTTATTTTCAGAAAATTTCACAAAATGGCGCCTAGATGACGTCATCAGTCAAGGTCAAGGTTGAAAACCTTACCGTGTTTTGTCCATATGCCTATACATATGTGTGCCAAATTTCAAGGTATTTGATTTAGTCATTTCAAAGTTGTCTGGTTAACAAAAAAGTGGGTCAAAATAAGAAAAATAAATAATAAACTAGACATATAATACTTGTTTGGAACAAGTATAGGTGGGCTGGTCAACTAAAATTTGAAAACAAAATAGAGCAAAAATAAGAGAGATACTGCTTATTTTTTTTTTTTAAACAATATCATGTAGATTCATTACGTGAACGAAATTCACCTTCTATAGTCATGACACGAAACTTAAGAAATTTCTGATATGTGCCCTTTAATCGTAATTTTTACTCTGATGACGTCATCAAAATGAAAAATGGTTACTATTAAACTTGTAGAGAATTATGTTAGCTACAACATATCGAAATTTGAAAGAAAATTGATCAATATTTACAGGGATACAGTCAGTTTTCCATAAATATGCTGACGTCATAATATGCAAATTCGTTTTTTGAGTTCCAAGGCCATTATGATGATGTCACGATACACTTAATGGGCAAATGAGACGTGGAATCATATCTCCGACTCATACTCTATCTAAATATGAAAACAAATTGAAGGTCACGGTTCATTTCAAAGAGCTATAATGGATTTTGTATAGGCATGTTTTTGTGCATATATGCTATGTATTAAAAGAGCTCGCGCGCACGGAGATTTATCTTGAATTGACGCTCATCTTGTTACTAATGGTCATAAAGAGATAAACATGGTATCAAATTCCTCGAAAAAATATGAGAAATATCATAAAAGAAAAAAAATGGCGATTCTATGTTTTGTAATGGTGTCACGCGCGAAAACGCGCGCGCATGCGCGCGTGCGCGATTTTTTATAAAATGCCTAAAATGACCTGAAACGTATGCAAAATAAATTTAAGACGATTTTGAGCATTAAATTTTTTTATTGACCTTGATCATGATAAACATGAATGAGAAATACCTTTTGGTTATAAATTTTCAGAAAATTTCACAAAATGGCGCCTAGATGACGTCATCAGTCAAGGTCAAGGTTGAAAACCTTACTGTGTTATGTCCATATGCCTATACATATGTGTGCTAAATTTCAAAGCATTTGAATGAACCATTACAAAGTTATCATGCTAACAAAAAAGTGGGTCGAAATAAGAAAAATAAACTAGAAATTTAATTCGTCATGGGGACGAATTAGGTGGTCTGTTTTCAATTTTATGATCATTCAAAAGTCAAAAAAGAAAAAAAAAAGAAGAACAAAAATTGTTGGAGACTCCCGGACTCGAACCAGGGATCTCGAGGTCCAGAGTCAAGTGCGTTACCGACATACCAAAACATTTCCCATAGCGATTACACGTAAACGGAAAATGAAATTCTCAAATCCCACTTTGCAAGTGAAATATGAGCATGATCCCGGCATCTGATCGAGAAATAAATGGCACACTTGTGATAGCTTATTGTCTCAGCTACAACATACTCGATGCTCAGCGAAAACCAAGCTAAAACGACGGAGATATTGCTCGTAATAGACGGGAATGTAGAATCCAGTTTTCAGAAAAAGTCATGTCCCTTAGAGAATACACGCAAAATGTAAAAAATTGACATGCCTGCATTTATCGCAAAAATACGCCATGATGCTTTTGTCAAAATGAAAATTTGTGTTGATTGCATCTGTAGAGAATCGTCTCAGCTAGATAATATCAAAATTTGGAAGAAAATCGATCAATATTTACAGAGATACAGTCAATTTTCCAGAAATATGCTGACGTCATAATATGCAAATTAAAATTTTGAGTTGGGAGGCCATTATGATGACGTCATGAGTTAATAGAGGGTCGAATGAGACATGAACTCATATTTTTAATCCATACTCTATCAAAATATGGAAAAAAAATTGGGGTCACCTTCCATCCTAAAGCGCGACAATGGATTTTGTAAAGGCATGTTTTTGCCCATGTATGCTTTGTATTACAAGAGCTCGCACGCACGGAAATTATCTTAAACGGACGCTCAATCCGTTATTAATGGTCAGAAAAAGATGAACAAGGTATCAAAATGCTTGAAATAATGTGCCAAATATGATGACAGAGAAAGTTTGGCGATTCTATGTTGGAAAATACCAGTACGCGCGAAAACGCGCGCGCATAAGTGCTCTCGCGCAATTTTTGAAAATGCTTATAATGGCCTGAAACGTATGCAAAATTAATTTGAGACGATTTTGAGCATTTTAAAATTTTGCGCGCGCATTGACGCGCGGACGTACGCGCACGCGCGCGTTATTTGACCTGAAATTGACCGGACGGATATTGACCTCGATCATGATAAATATGAATGAGAAATACCTTTTGGTTATGAAGATATGATCATGAGTTGATTTTCGTAAAATTTTACAAAATGGCGCCTAGATGACGTCATCAGTGAAGGACAATGTTGAAAACGTTATTGTGCTTTGTACATATGCCTTTACATATGTGTGCCAAATTTCAAGGCATTTGATTGAGCCATTTTCAAGTTATCTTGCTAACAAAAAAGTGGTTAGAAATAAGAAAAATATTTAATAACTAGACATATAATACTTGTTTGGAACAAGTATAGGTGGGCTGGTCAACTAACAATTGAGACAAAATAAAGCAAAAATAAGCGACATACTGCTTACAAATTCTTAAAAGACAATATCATGTAGATTCATAACGTGAACTAAATTCACCTTCTATAGGCATCACACGCAAATTATGAAGTTTTTGACATGAGGCCTTTAATCAAAATTTTCACTATGATGACGTCATCAAAATAAAAAATAGTTATTACTGCGCTTGTAGAGAATTGTCTTAGCTACAACATATCGAAATTTTGAAGAAAATTGATCAATATTTACAGAGATACAATCAATTTTACATAAATATGCTGACGTCATAATATGCAAATTCGTATTTTGAGTTCCAAGGCCATTGTGATGATGTCACGATACACTTAATGGCCAAATGAGACATGGAATCATATTTCCGACTCATACTCTATCTTAATATGAAAAAAAATTGAGGATCCCGGTGCATTCCAAAGAGCTATAACGGATTTTGTATAGGCATGTTTTTGCCCATATATGCTATGTATTAAAAGACCTCGCGCGCACTGACATTTATCTTGAATTTACGCTCATCTTGTTAATAATGGTCATAAAGAGATAAACATGGAATCAAATTCCTTGAAAAACTATGAGAAATATCATGAAAGAAAAAAAAATGGCGATTCTATGTTTTTTAATGGTGTTACGCGCGAAAACGCGCGCGCATGCTCGTACGCGCGATTTTTTATAAAATGCTTAAAATGACCTGAAACGTATGCAAAATAAATTTGAGACGATTTTGAGCATTTAAAAATTTTGCGCGCGCACTGACGCGCGGACGTACGCGCATGCGCGCATTTTTTGACCTGAAATTGACCCGACGGATATTGACCTTGATCATAATAACTATGAATGAGAAATACCTTTTGGTTATGAAGATATGATCATGAGTTTATTTTCAGAAAATTTCACAAAATGGCGCCTAGATGACGTCATCAGTCAAGGTCAAGGTTGAAAACCTTACCGTGTCTTGTCCATATGCCTATACATATGTGTGCCAAATATCAAAGCATTTGATTGAACCATTTCAAAGTTATCTTGCTAACAAAAAAGTGGGTCGAAATAAGAAAAATAAATAATAAATAAATAAACTAGACATAATACTTGTTTGGAACAAGTATAGGTGGGCTGGTCAACTAAAATTTGAGACAAAATAGAGCAAAAATAAGCGAGATACTGCTAAAAAACAATGTCATGTAGATTAATGATGTGAACGAAATTCACGTTCCATAGGCATAACACGCAACTTAAGAAATTTCTGATATGTGCCTTTCATCGTAATTTTCACTATGATGTCGTGATCAAAATGAAAAATGGGGATGACTGAGCTTGTAGAGAATTGTCTTTGCTACAACATATCGAAATTTGGAAGAAAATCGATCAATATTTACAGAGATGCAATCAATTTTCCATAAATATGCTGACGTCATTATATGCAAATTCGTATTTTGAGTTCCAAGGCCATTATGATGATGTCACGATACACTTAATGGCCAAATGAGACATGGAATCATTTCTCCGACTCATACTCTATCTAAATATGAAAACAAATTGAAGGTCACGGCTCATTCCAAAGAGCTATAATGGATTTTGTATAGGCATGTTTTTGCCCATATATGCTATGTATTAAAAGAGCTCGCGCGCACAGACGTTTATCTTGAATTGACGCTCATCTTGTTATTAATGGTCATAAAGAGATAAACATGGTATCAAATTCCTCGAAAAAATATGAGAAATATCATGAAAGAAAAAAAAATGGCGATTCTATGTTTTGTAATGTTGTTACGCGCGAAAACGCGCGCGCATGCTCGTACGCGCGATTTTTTATAAAATGCTTAAAATGACCTGAAACGTATGCAAAAAAAATTTGAGACGATTTTGAGCATTTGAAATTTTTGCGCGCGCATTGACGCGTGGACGTACGCGCACGCGCGCGTTTTTTGACATGAAATTGACCGGACTGATATTGACCTTGATCATGATAAATATGAATGAGAAATAACTTACCATTATGAAAATATGATCATGAGTAAATTTTCAGAAAATTTCACAAAATGGCGCCTAGATGACGTCATCAGTCAAGGTCAAGGTTTAAAACCTTACCGTGTTTTCTCCATATGCCTATACATATGTGTGCCAAATTTCAAGTTATTTGATTTAGCCATTTTCAAGTTATTTTGCTAACAAAAAGTGGGTCGAAATAAGAAAAATAAATAATAAATAAATAAATAATAAAGGCGATTTTAACAAAAATATAAGGTGGTCTGTATTAGATACAGCCCACCTGATAATAAAGGCGATTTTAACAAAAATATAAGGTGGTCTGTATTAGATACAGCCCACCTGATAAATAAATAAAGGCAATTCTAACGAAATTATAAGGTGGTCTGTACGATATACAGCCCACCTGATAAATAACTAGACATATAATACTTGTTTGGAACAAGTATAGGTGGGCTGGTAAACTAAAATTTGAAAACAAAATAGAGCAAAAATAAGCGAGAAACTGCTTTAAAATTCTTAATTACAATATCATGTAGATTCATTACGTCAACGAAATTCACCTTCTATAGTCATAACACGCAAATTGTGAAATTTCTGACATGAGGCCTTTAATCGAAATTTTCACTCTGATGACATTATCAAAATGAAAAATGGTGTTGACTGAGCTTGTAGAGAATTGTCTCAGCTACATCATGTCGAAATTTGGAAGAAAATCGATCAATATTTACAGAGATACAATCAATGTTACATAAATATGCTGACGTCATTATATGCAAATTCGTATTTTGAGTTCCAAGGCCATTATGATGATGTCACGATACACTTAATGGCCAAATGAGACATGGAATCATATTTCCGACTCATACTCTATCTAAATATGAAAAAACATTGAAGGTCACGGTTCATTCCAAAGAGCTATAACGGATTTTGTATAGGCATGTTTTTGCCCATATATGCTATGTATTAAAAGAGCTCGCGCGCACGGAGATTTATCTTGAATTGACGCTCATCTTGTTATTAATGGTCATAAAGAGATAAACATGGTATCAAATTCCTTGAAAACATATGAGAAATATCATGAAAGAAAAGAAAATGGCGATTCTATGTTGTGTAATGGTGTAACGCGCGAAAACGCGCGCGCATGCTCGTACGCGCGATTTTTTTATAAAATGCTTAAAATGACCTGAAACGTATGCAAAATAAATTTGAGACGATTTTGAGCATTTAAATTTTTTGCGCGCGCACTGACGCGCGGACGTAAGCGCACGCGCGCGTTATTTGACCTGCAATTGACCGGACTGATATTGACCTTAATCATGATAAATATGAATGATAAATACCTTTTGGTTATGAAGATATGATCATGAGATGATTTTCAGAAAATTTCACAAAATGGCGCCTAGATGACGTCATCAGTCAAGGTCAAGGTCTAAAACCTTACTGTGTTTTGTCCATATGCCTATACATATGTGTGCCAAATATCAAAGCATTTGTTTGAACCATTTCAAAGTAATCTTGCTAACAAAAAAGTGGGTCAAAATAAGAAAAATAAACTAGATTTGTAATACTTGTTTGGAACAAGTATAGGTGGGCTGATCCAACAAAAAATTGTGACAAAATAAAGGGTACATTTGAAATAGCTTTTTGTCTCAGCTACAACATATTCGGAGTTCAGCGTAAATGAAGCTAAAACGACGTAGATATTGCTCGCGAAAGACGGGAATGTAGAATCAAGTTTTGAGAAAAAGTCATGTCCCATAGAGAATACACGCAAAATGTGAAAAAATTAGCTTGCCTCCTTTAATCGCAAAAATACGCCATGATGCCTTTGTCAAAATGAAAAATTGTGACAACTGGATTTGTAGAGAATTGTCTCAGCTAGAACATATCAAAATTTTAAAGAAAATTAATCAATTTTTAGAAAGATACAATCAATTTTCCAAAAAAATGCTGACGTCATAATAGGCAAATTGAAATTTTGAGTTCGGAGGCCATTATGATGACGTCATGAGTTAATTGAGGGTCAAATGAGACATGAAATCATATCTCTGATTCATACTCGCTCAAAATATGAAAAAAAAATTGGGGTCACCTTGCATCCTAAAGAGCTATAATGGATTTTGCATAGGCATGTTTTTGCCCATATATGCTATGTATTACAAGAGCTCGCGCGCATTGAAATTTATGTTAAACGGTCGATTATTCAATTATTTACAGTCATAAAGAGACAAACATGGTATCAATTTGTTTGTAAGAATATGTGGAATAATATGAAAGAAAAAAAATGGCGATTCTATGGTGTCTAATAGTTTTACGCGCGAAAACGCGCGCGCATGCGCGTGTGCGCGATTTTTAAAAAAATGCTTAGAATGGCCTAAAACGTATGCAAAATGATTTTGAGACGATTTTGAGCATTTCAAAATTTTGCGCGCGCATTGACGCGCGGACGTACGTGCACGCGCGCGTTATTTGACCTGAAATTGACCGGACGGATATTGACCCTGATCATGATAAATATGAATCAGAAATACCTTTTGGTTATGAAGATATGATCAGGAGTTGATTTTCGTAAAATTTTACAAAATGGCGCCTAGATGACGTCATCAGTGAAGGTCAATGTTGAAAACGTTATTGTGCTTTGTACATATGCCTATACATATGTGTGCCAAATTTCAAATTATTTGATTGAGCCATTTCCAAGTTATCTTGCCAACAAAAAAGTGGTTAGAAATAAGAAAAATATACTAGATTTGTAATACTTGTTTGGAACAAGTATAGGTGGGCTGATCCAACAAAAAAATGAGACAAAATAAAGGGTACATTTGAGATAGTTTTTTGTCTCAGCTACAACATACTCGAAGTTCAGCGTAAATGAAGCTAAAACGACGTAGATATTCCTCGCGAAAGACGGGAATTTAGAATCGAGTTTTGAGAAAAAATCATGTCCCGTAGAGAATACACGCAAAATGTGAAAATTGACATGCCTCCTTTAATCACAAAAATACGCCATGATGCTTTTGTCAAAATTAACAATTGTGATGACTTCATTTGTAGAAAATTGTCTCAGCTAGAACATTTCAAAATTTGGAAGAAAATCAATCACTATTTACAGAGATACAATCAATTTTCCATATATATGATGACGTCATAATATGTAAATTGGAATTTTGAGTTCGGAGGCCATTATGATGACGTCATGAGTTAATTGAAGGTCAAATGTGACATGAAACAATATCTCCGAATCATACTCTATCAAAATATGAAAAAAATTGGGGTCACCTTGCATCCTAAAGAGCCACAATGGATTTTGTATAGGCATGTTTTTGCCCATATATGCTATGTATTACAAGAGCTCGCGCGCACGGAAATTTATGTTTAACGGTCGATCATTCCGTCATTTATAGTCATAAAGAGATAAACATGCTATCAATTTGTTTGTAAAAATATGTGGAATATTATGAAAGAAAAAAATGGCGATTCTATGGTGTGCAATAGTTTTACGTGCGAAAACGCGCACGCATGTGCGTGTGCGTGATTTTTTATAAAATGCTTAGAATGGCCTAAAACGTATGCAAAATGATTTTGAGACGATTTTGAGCATTTAAAAATTTTCCGCGCGCATTGACGCGCGGACGTACGCGCACGCGCGCGTCATTTGACCTGCAATTGACCGGAAGGATATTGACCTTGATCATGATAAATAGAAATGAGAAATACTTTTTGGTTATGAAGATATGATCATGAGTTGATTTTCGTAAAATTTTACAAAATGGCACCTAGATGACGTCATCAGTCAAGGTCAAGGTTTAAAAAAATTCTGTGCTTTGTACATATGCCTATACATATGTGTGCCAATTTCAAGGCATTTGATTGAGCCATTTTCAAGTTATCTTGCTAACAAAAAAGTGGTTAGAAATAAGAAAAATATTTAATAATAAATAATAAATAAATAAAGGCAATTCTAACGAAATTATAAGGTGGTCTGTACGTTATACAGCCCACCTGACTAGACATATAATACTTGTTTGGAACAAGTATAGGTGGGCTGGTCAACTAAAATAGACAAAATAGAGCAAAAATAAGTGACATACTGCTTACAAATTCTTAAAAAACAATATCATGTAGATTCATAACGTGAATTAAAATCACCTTCTATAGGCATAACATGCAAATTATGTCATTTTTTACATGAGGCCTTTAATCGAAATTTTCACTCTAATGACGTCATCAAAATGAAAAATGGTCATTAATGAACTTGTAGAGAATTATCATAGCTACAACATATCGAAATTTTGAAGAAAATTGATCAATATTTACAGAGATACAATCAATTTTACATAAATATGCTGACGTCATAATATGCAAATTCGTATTTTGAGTTTCAAGGCCATTATGATTATGTCACGATACACTTAATGGCAAAATGAGACATGGAATCATATCTCCGACTCATACTTTATCTAAATATGAAAAAAAATTGAAGGTCACGGTTCATTCCAAAGAGCTATAATGGGTTTTGTATAGGCATGTTCTTGCCCATATATGCTATGTATTAAAAGAGCTCGCACGCACGGTCATTTATCTTGAATTACGCTCATCTTGTTAATAATGGTCATAAAGAGATAAACATGGTATCAAATTCCTTGAAAAAATATGAGAAATATCATGAAAGAAAAAAAAATGGCGATCCTATGTTGTGTAATGGTGTTACGCGCGAAAACGCGCGCGCATGCCCGCGCGCACGATTTTTTATAAAATGCTTAAAATGACCTGAAACGTATGTTAAAAAAATTTGAGACGATTTTGAGCATTTAATTTTTTGCGCGCGCACTGATGCGCGGACGTACGCAATAATAAAGACAAAAATAGAGACAAAATAAAGGGTACATTTGAGATAGCTTATTGTCTCAGCTACAACGTACTTGAAGTTCAGCGTAAACAAAGCTAAACGACAGAGATATTGCTCGCGAAAGAATCCAGTTTTGAGAAAAACTCATGTCCCATAGAGAATACACGCAAAATGTGAAAAATTGACATGCCTTTTTTAATCGCGAAAATACGCCCTGATGCCTTTGTCAAAATGAAAATTTGACCAATTTTATTTGTAGAGAATGTTGAAGACAATCGATCAATATTTACAGAGAAACAATCAATTTTCCGTAAATATGCTGACGTCATAATATGCAAATTAAAATTTTGAGTTTGGAGGCCATTATGATGACGTCATGAGTTAATTGAGGGTCAAATGAGACATGAAATCATATCTACAATTCGTAATGTATCAAAATATGACCCAAAAATTGGGGTCACCTTGCATCCTAAAGGGCTACAATGGATCTTGTATAGGCATGTTTTTGCCCATATATGCTATGTATTACAAGAGCTCGCGCGCACGGAAATTTATGTTAAACGGTCGATCATTCCATTATTAATAGTCATAAAGAGACAAGCATGGTATCAATTTGTTTGTTAAAATATGTGAAATATTATGAAAGAAAAAAAAATGGCGATTCAATGTTGTGTAATAGTATTACGCGCGAAAACGCGCGCGCCGCGCACATGCGCGTGTGTGTGAGCGATTTTTTATAAAATGCTTAGAATGGCCTAAAACGTATGTAAAATTATTTTGAGATGATTTTGAGCATTCAAAAATTTTGTGCCCGCATTAACGCGCGGACGTACGCGCACGCGCGCGTTCTTTGACCTGAAGTTGACCGGACGGATATTGACCTTGATCATGATAAATATGAATGAGAAATAGCTTTTGGTTATTAAGATATGATCATGAGTTGATTTTTGTAAAATTTTACAAAATGGCGCCTAGATGACGTCATCATTAAAGGTCAATGTTGAAAACGTTATTGTGCTTTGTACATATGCCTATACATATGTGTGCCAAATTTCAAGGCATTTGATCGAGCCATTTTCTCGTTATCTTGCTAACAAAAAAGTGGTTAGAAATAAGAAAAATATTTAATAAATAAATAAATAAATAAATAAATAATAAAGGCAATTCTAACGAAATTATAAGGTGGTCTGTACGTTATACAGCCCACCTGATAATAATAAATAAATAAATAAATAAAGGCAATTCTAACGAAATCATAAGGTGGTCTGTACGTTATACAGCCCACCTGATAAATAATAATAATAAAGGCAATTTTAACAAAAATATAAGGTGGTCTGTATTAGATACAGCCCACCTGATAATAAATAAATAAATAAAAAATAAAGGCAATTTGAACAAAAATATAAGGTGGTCTGTATTAGATACAGCCCACCTGATAAATAAATAATAAAGGCGATTTTAATAAAAAATATAAGGTGGTCTGTATTAGATACAGCCCACCTGACTAGACATATAATACTTGTTTGGAACAAGTATAGGTGGGCTGGTCAACTAAAATTTGACACAAAATAGAGCAAAAATAAGCGAGATACTGCTAAAAAACAATGTCATGTAGATTAATGATGTGAACGAAATTCACCTTCCATAGGCATACCACGCAATTTAAGCAATTTCTGATATGTGCCCTTTAATCGTAATTTTCACTATGATGACGTGATCAATATGAAAAATAGTGACAATTAAGCTTGTAGAAAATTGTCTTAGCTACAACATAACGAAATTTGGAAGAAAATCGATCAATATTTAAAGAGATACAATCAATTTTACATAAAATAATATGCTGACTTCATAAAATGCATATTCGTATTTTGAGTTCCAAGGCCATTATGATGATGTCACGATACACTTAATGGCCAAATTAGACATGGAATGATATCTCCAACTCATACTCTATCTAATTATGAAAAAAATTGAAGGTCAAGGTTCATTCTAAAGAGCTATAATGGATTTTGTATAGGCATGTTTTTGCCCATATATGCTATGTATTACATGTTCCCGTGCGCACGGCCATTTATCTTAAACGGTCGCGCATTCCGTTATAAAATATCACGAAAGAAAAAAAATAGCGTTTCTTTGTTGTGTAATGGCGTTACACGCAAAAACGCGCATTCATAATTTTCGAAATGCTTTAAATGGCCTAGAACATACTCTGTTTTGATTAAAAAGTGATTTTGAGCATTTTAAAATTCAGACGCGCGCGGATTTTGATGAGATGTTATGTCGAACCTTGACAATATTAATATCAATACCTTATACTAATATCAATCATCATGGCAAGTTTCATGATAATGGCTTTATTCATTCATGAGATATCCTGCGAACAAATTAATGGCAGAATAATAAATGGGAATAATAATAACCTGAATTTGTCACTTTGACAATTTAGGTGATACACATGCTATTGTTTTAAACAATAAATGAATGTATTTTCACGATTTTATATTATCTTCTAAAATTCTCTTCCTATTAAAGGTCTATCCATATGAAAAGTTTCAACTGTGTAGTATATTGACCATTATGGATCTATGGAAGATAGATTGAGAAAATGTATGACCATTGATCCCATACAATATTAAAAGCAGTGACACCTTTGACCCTAATTGACATAACGAAGAATTCCATTTTTCACAATTTCTTCTTCTTCCATGAAATTCTCTACCCGTCATGTTTTACCTAGATTGTGCTGCGCATAAATTCAATCGGATTATTTTGGGCTATTACAAGAAATGGGTTATTGATGTGGACAAATGCTCATGTACCCTTTAAGCTCATATTATGTATTTTATTACCAGAGGAAAAAAAAAGTGGTCAGTCACTCAATAGTGTCTGACAGTAAAGTCTAGAAAGTAAAGGGGTTTTCTTGTTTAATTTGAATACTAGGAAATTGCTAACGTTTAAATTTCACAAATAGGATAAACGTGACATATGCATAATTCCTACAATGTTCTACAGAATTTGCAAATTTAACATTCAATTGAAAATTTCGACATGATCTCACCATCTGATTAAAAAACAAAAGGCACAATCTTTATAGCCCATAGTCTCAGCTATAACATACCAAAATTTGGGAGAACATAGAGCACAAATGAGCTAGATAGGGCTCAAAGATTAATGTCATGTAGATCCATGATTTGAACGAAATTGGCACCTCCCATAGGCTTAACACGCAAATTAAGGAAATCTGTCCAGTTAGCTTTAATCGCAATTTTCACTATGATGACGTCATCAAAATGAAAAATAATGTGCAGTGATCTTGTAGACAATCGCCTCAACTACAAGATATCAACATTAGGAAGAGATTCAATAAATATTTACAGAGATCAATTTTTCCATAAATATGCTGACGTCATAATATGCAAATTCGTATTTTGAGTTCCAAGGTCAATATGATGATGACACGATATACTTAATGGCCAAATGAGACATGAAATCACATCTCCCACTCATACTCTATCCGAATATGAACAAAAATTGAGGGTTCCCGTCCATTCCAAAGAGCCATAAGGGTTTTATATAGGCATCATGTTGTTGCCCATATATGCTATGTATTACAAGAGTTCGCGCACACGGACATTTATCTTGAACGGACGCTCATTCCCTTAATAATGGTCGTAAGGAGATAAACATGGTATCAAATTGTTCGGAAAAATATGAGGAATACTGTGTCAAAAGATACCCGGGAGGAATTATATTGCGTTCGGCCGTGACAAACGAAAACGCGCGCGCATGCGCGTGCGCGCGACTCTTTATAAAATGCCATTGCTAATAATAGCGTACGCGCGCGTTTTTGGACCTGAAATTGACCGGACTGATATTGACCTTGATCATGATAAATATGAATGAGAAAAAACTTTCCGTTATGAAGATATGATCATATGTTGATTTTCACAAAATGGCGCCTAGATAACGTTTTTAGTCAAGGTCAAGGTTGAAAACGTTACTGTGCTCTTTCCTTATGCCAATAAATATGTGTGCCAAATTTCAAGGCAATTGATTGAGCCATTTTCAAGTTATCCTGCTAGCAAAAAAGTGGGTCAAAATAAGAAAAATATTCTAACGAAAACATAAGGTGTTCTGTATTATATACAGCCCACCTGATAAATAAATAATAATAAAGGCAATTTTAACAAAATTATAAGGTGGTCTGTATTAGATACAGCCCACCTGATAACTAGACATATAATACTTGTTTGGAACAAGTATAGGTGGGCTGGTCAACTAAAATTTGACACAAAATAGAGCAAAAATAAGCGAGATACTGCTAAAAAACAATGTCATATAGATTAATGATGTGAAAGAAATTCACCTTCCTTAGGCATAACACGCAACTTAAGAAATTTCTGATATGTGCCCTTTGATCGTAATTTTCACTATGATGACGTGATCAAAATGAAAAATGGTGGATACTGAGCTTGTAGAAAATTGTCTTAGCTACATCATATCGAAATTTGGAAGAAAATCGATCAATATTTACAGAGATACAATCAATTTTACATAAATATGCAGACTTCATGATATGCAAATTCGTAATTTAAGTTCCAAGGCCATTGTGATGATGTCACGATACACTTAATGGCAAGATGAGACAAGGAATCATATCTTCGACTCATACTCTATCTAAATATGAACAAAAATTGAAGGTCACGGTTCATTCAAAAGAGCTATAATGGATTTTGTATAGGCATGTTCTTGCCCATATATGCTATGTATTAAAAGAGCTCGCGCGCACGGGCATTTTTCTTGAATTGACGCTCATCTTGTTATTAATGGACATAAAGAAATAAACATGGTATCAAATTCCTCGAAAAAATATGAGAAATATCATGAAAGAAAAAAAATGGCGATTCTTTGTTATGTAATGGTGTTACGCGCGAAAACACGCGCGCATGCGCGTGTGCGCGATTTTTTATAAAATGCTTAAAATGACCTGAAACGTATGCAAAAAAAATTTGAGACGATTTTGAGTATTTTGAAATTTTGCGAGCGCATTGACGCGCGGACTTACGCGGACGCGCGCATTTTTTTACCTTAAATTGACCGGACGGATATTGACCTTGATCATGATTAATATGAATGAGAACAGGTTTTTGCTTATGAAGATATGATCATGAGTTGATTTTCACAAAATGGCGCCTAGATGACGTCATCAGTCAAGGTCAAGGTTGAAAACGTTATTTTGATTTCTCTATATGCCTATACATGTGTGTGCCAAATTTCAAAGCATTTGATTTAACCAATTTCAAGTTATCTTGTTCACAAAAAAGTGGTTCGAAATAAGAAAAATAAACTAGATTTGTAATACTTGTTTGGTACAAGTATAGGTGGGCTGGTCCAGCTAACATTTTAGACAAAATGAAGGGCACATTTGAGATAGCTAATTGTCTCAGCTACATCATACTCGAAGTTCAGCGTAAATGAAGCTAAAATGACGTAGATGTTGCCCGCGAAAGACGGGAATGTAGAATCGAGTTTTGAGAAAAAGTCATGTCCCATAGAGAATACACGCAAAATGTGAAAAATTGACATGCCTCCTTTAATCGCAAAAATACGCCATGATACCTTTGTCAAAATGAAGAATAGTACTGACTGCATTTGTAGAAATTTGTCTCAGCTAGAACATATTAAAATTTGGAAGAAAATTGATCAATATTTACAGAGATACAATCAATTTTCCATAAATATGCTGACGTCATAATATGCAAATTGGAATTTTGAGTTCGGAGGCCATTATGATGACGTCATGAGTTAATTGAGGGTCAAATGAGACATGAAACAATATTTCCGAATCATACTCTTTTAAAATATGAAAACAAATTGGGGTCACCTTGCATCCTAAAGAGCTACAATGGATTTTGTATAGGCGTGTTTTTGCCCATATATGCTATGTATTACAAGAGCTCGCGCGCATGGAGATTTATGTTAAACGGTCGATCATTCCGTTATTAATAGTCATAAAGAGACAAACATGGTATCAATATGTTTGTAAATATATGTGGTATATTATGAAAAAAAAAAAAAGGCAATTCAATGTTGTGCAAAAGTTTTACGCGCGAAAACGCGCGCGCATGCTCGTACGCGCGATTTTTTATAAAATGCTTAGAATGGCCTAAAACGTATGCAAAATGATTTTCAGACGATTTTGAGCATTTCAAAATTTTGCGCGCGCATTGACGCGCGGACGTACGCGCACGCGCGCGTTATTTGACCTTTTATTGACCGGACGGATATTGACCTTGATCATGATAAATATGAACGAGAAATACCTTTTGGTTATGAAGATATGATCATGAGTTGATTTTCGTAAAATTTTACAAAATGGCGCCTAGATGACGTCATCAGTGAAGGTCAATGTTGAAAACGTTATTGTGCTTTGTACATATGTCTATACATATGTGTGCCAAATTTCTAGGCATTTGATTGAGCCATTTCCAAGTTATCTTGTTCACAAAAAAGTGGTTAGAAATAAGAAAAATATATAATAATAAATAAAGGCAATTCTAACGAAATTATAAGGTGGTCTGTACGTTATACAGCCCACCTGATAATAAATAAATAAAGGCAATTCTAACGAAATTATAAGGTGGTCTGTACGATATACAGCGGTGGTCTGTACGATATACAGCCCACCTGATAATAATAAAAACTAGATTTGTAATACTTGTTTGGAACAAGTATAGGTGGGCTGATCCAACAAAAAATTGAGACAAAATAAAGGGTACATTTGAGATAGCTTTTTGTCTCATCTACAACATACTCGAAGTTCAGCGTAAACGAAGCTAAAACGACGTAGATATTGCTCGCGAAAGACGGGAATGTAGAATAGAGTTTTGAGAAAAATTCATATCCCATAGAGAATACACGCAAAATGTAAAAAATTTACATGCCTCCTTTAATCGCAAAAATACGCCATGCCTTTGTCAAAATGAAAAATAATAGCAATTGCCTTTGTAGAGAATTGTCTCAGCTAGAACATATCAGAATTTGGAAGAAAATCAATCAATATTTACAGAGATACAATCAATTTTCCATAAATATGCTGACGTCATAATATGCAAATTGGAATTTTGAGTTCGGAGGCCATTGTGATGACGTCATGAGTTAATTGAGGGTCGAATGAGACATGAAACAATATCTCCGAATCATACTCTATTAAAATATGAAAACAAATTGGGGTCACCTTGCATCCTAAAGAGCTACAATGGATTTTGTATAGGCATGTTTTTGCCCATATTTGCTATGTATTACAAGAGCTCGCGCGCACGGAAATTTTTGTTAAACGGTCGATCAATCCGTTATTAATAGTCATAAAGAGACAAACGTGGTATCAATTTGTTTGTAAATATATGTGGTATATTATGAAAGAAAAAAAAAAGCAATTCAATGTTGTGCAAAAGTTTTACGCGCGAAAACGCGCGCGCATGATCGTACGCGCGATTTTTTATAAAATGCTTAGAATGGCCTAAAACGTATGCAAAATGATTTTCAGACGATTTTGAGCATTTCAAAATTTTGCGCGCGCATTGACGCGCGGACGTACGCGCAGGCGCGCGTTATTTGACCTTTTATTGACCGGACGGATATTGACCTTGATCATGATAAATATGAACGAGAAATACCTTTTGGTTATGAAGATATGATCATGAGTTGATTTTCGTAAAATTTTACAAAATGGCGCCTAGATGACGTCATCAGTGAAGGTCAATGTTGAAAACGTTATTGTGCTTTGTACATATGTCTATACATATGTGTGCCAAATTTCTAGGCATTTGATTGAGCCATTTCCAAGTTATCTTGTTCACAAAAAAGTGGTTAGAAATAAGAAAAATATATAATAATAAAGGCAATTCTAACGAAATTATAAGGTGGTCTGTACGTTATACAGCCCACCTGATAATAAATAAATAAAGGCAATTCTAACGAAATTATAAGGTGGTCTGTACGATATACAGCGGTGGTCTGTACGATATACAGCCCACCTGATAATAATAAAAACTAGATTTGTAATACTTGTTTGGAACAAGTATAGGTGGGCTGATCCAACAAAAAATTGAGACAAAATAAAGGGTACATTTGAGATAGCTTTTTGTCTCATCTACAACATACTCGAAGTTCAGCGTAAACGAAGCTAAAACGACGTAGATATTGCTCGCGAAAGACGGGAATGTAGAATAGAGTTTTGAGAAAAATTCATATCCCATAGAGAATACACGCAAAATGTAAAAAATTTACATGCCTCCTTTAATCGCAAAAATACGCCATGCCTTTGTCAAAATGAAAAATAATAGCAATTGCCTTTGTAGAGAATTGTCTCAGCTAGAACATATCAGAATTTGGAAGAAAATCAATCAATATTTACAGAGATACAATCAATTTTCCATAAATATGCTGACGTCATAATATGCAAATTGGAATTTTGAGTTCGGAGGCCATTGTGATGACGTCATGAGTTAATTGAGGGTCGAATGAGACATGAAACAATATCTCCGAATCATACTCTATTAAAATATGAAAACAAATTGGGGTCACCTTGCATCCTAAAGAGCTACAATGGATTTTGTATAGGCATGTTTTTGCCCATATTTGCTATGTATTACAAGAGCTCGCGCGCACGGAAATTTTTGTTAAACGGTCGATCAATCCGTTATTAATAGTCATAAAGAGACAAACGTGGTATCAATTTGTTTGTAAATATATGTGGTATATTATGAAAGAAAAAAAAAAGCAATTCAATGTTGTGCAAAAGTTTTACGCGCGAAAACGCGCGCGCATGATCGTACGCGCGATTTTTTATAAAATGCTTAGAATGGCCTAAAACGTATGCAAAATGATTTTCAGACGATTTTGAGCATTTCAAAATTTTGCGCGCGCATTGACGCGCGGACGTACGCGCAGGCGCGCGTTATTTGACCTTTTATTGACCGGACGGATATTGACCTTGATCATGATAAATATGAACGAGAAATACCTTTTGGTTATGAAGATATGATCATGAGTTGATTTTCGTAAAATTTTACAAATTGGCGCCTAGATGACGTCATCAGTGAAGGTCAATGTTGAAAACGTTATTGTGCTTTGTACATATGTCTATACATATGTGTGCCAAATTTCTAGGCATTTGATTGAGCCATTTCCAAGTTATCTTGTTCACAAAAAAGTGGTTAGAAATAAGAAAAATATATAATAAACTAGATTTGTAATACTTGTTTGGTACAAGTATAGGTGGGCTGGTCCAGCTAACATTTTAGACAAAATGAAGGGCACATTTGAGATAGCTAATTGTCTCAGCTACATCATACTCGAAGTTCAGCGTAAATGAAGCTAAAATGACGTAGATGTTGCCCGCGAAAGACGGGAATGTAGAATCGAGTTTTGAGAAAAAGTCATGTCCCATAGAGAATACACGCAAAATGTGAAAAATTGACATGCCTCCTTTGATCGCAAAAATACGCCATGATACCTTAGTCAAAATGAAGAATAGTACTGACTGCATTTGTAGAAATTTGTCTCAGCTAGAACATATTAAAATTTGGAAGAAAATTGATCAATATTTACAGAGATACAATCAATTTTCCATAAATATGCTGACGTCATAATATGCAAATTGGAATTTTGAGTTCGGAGGCCATTATGATGACGTCATGAGTTAATTGAGGGTCAAATGAGACATGAAACAATATTTCCGAATCATACTCTTTTAAAATATGAAAACAAATTGGGGTCACCTTGCATCCTAAAGAGCTACAATGGATTTTGTATAGGCGTGTTTTTGCCCATATATGCTATGTATTACAAGAGCTCGCGCGCATGGAGATTTATGTTAAACGGTCGATCATTCCGTTATTAATAGTCATAAAGAGACAAACATGGTATCAATATGTTTGTAAATATATGTGGTATATTATGAAAGAAAAAAAAAGGCAATTCAATGTTGTGCAAAAGTTTTACGCGCGAAAACGCGCGCGCATGCTCGTACGCGCGATTTTTTATAAAATGCTTAGAATGGCCTAAAACGTATGCAAAATGATTTTCAGACGATTTTGAGCATTTCAAAATTTTGCGCGCGCATTGACGCGCGGACGTACGCGCACGCGCGCGTTATTTGACCTTTTATTGACCGGACGGATATTGACCTTGATCATGATAAATATGAACGAGAAATACCTTTTGGTTATGAAGATATGATCATGAGTTGATTTTCGTAAAATTTTACAAAATGGCGCCTAGATGACGTCATCAGTGAAGGTCAATGTTGAAAACGTTATTGTGCTTTGTACATATGTCTATACATATGTGTGCCAAATTTCTAGGCATTTGATTGAGCCATTTCCAAGTTATCTTGTTCACAAAAAAGTGGTTAGAAATAAGAAAAATATATAATAAAGGCAATTCTAACGAAATTATAAGGTGGTCTGTACGTTATACAGCCCACCTGATAAATAAAGGCAATTCTAACGAAATTATAAGGTGGTCTGTACGTTATACAGCCCACCTGATAAATAATAATAATAATAAACTAGACTTTAATTCGTCACTTAGACGAATTAGGTGATACGTATGATAATGGTTTACATAACGAATAATGCATTACACGATATATTATTTTGTAAAATGCTTCTCCCATTCATATGCTTCTCCCATTATGATCTATTCATATGTCAAGATTAAATTGTGTCTCCTTGATCATCATGGATCTAGGGAAGATAGATTGAAACAATATATGACCTTTGACCCTGTGCAGTAACCAGTTACACATTTGACTCTAATTTACATCATGAAGAACACATTTTGACGATTTTATCTTATTCAAAGAAATGAAAATGTAATTGATAAATGATTATCATCATTATGATAATGATGATCATGATGATCATGATCATGATCATGAGCGCGATCATGACATCTTATTGAAAAAATGAGGGTTGATTTAGATAGCATATAGTCTCAGCTACAACATACTCAAAAATCAACAAAATCCAAGCCGAAATAACGGCGATATTGCTCGCAAAAGACAGGAATGTAGACTCCAGATTTGAGAAAAAGTCATCTCCCATAGGGATTACACGCAAAAAGTAATGGATTAAGTGAAAATAGGGTAATAATAAAGTAAAAAGGGTTATTTATTACATTATTTGCGAATCTACGTGTTTAAATATTCAAAGGAGATGGTACAGTGAAGGTCAAAAGGAAAAAAAAGTGAAAAAAAAAAGTGTTGGAGACACCCGGACTCGAACCAGGGATCTCGAGGTTGGAAGTCAAGTGCGTTACCGATATACCAAAACATCTCCCATAGCGATTACACGTAAACGGGAAATGGAATTCAGAAATCCTACTTTGCAAGTGAAATATGAGCAAGATCCCGGCATCTAATCGAAAAATAAAAGGCACACTTTTGATTGCTCATTGTCTCAGCTACAACATATCCGAAGCTCAGTGAAAACAAAGCTAAAACAACGGAGATTTTGCTCGTGAAAGACAGGAGTGTAGAATCCAGTTTTGAGAAAAAGTCATGTCCCATAGAGAATACAAGCAAAATGCGAAAAATTGACATGCCTCCTTTAATCGCAAAAATACACCATGATACTTTTGTCAAAAATAAAAATTGTGAATACTACATTTGTAGAAAATTGTCTCAGCTAGAACATATCAAAATTAAAAAGAAAATTGATCAATATTTACAGAGATACAATCCATTTTCCAAAAATATGCTGACGTCATAATATGCAAATTGAAATTTTGAGTTTGGAGGCCATTATGATGACGTCATGAGTTAATTGAGGATAAAATGAGACATGAAATCATATTTCCGACTCATAATCTATCCAAATATGAAAAAATATTAGGAGTTTCTATCTATTCTAAAGAGTTACAATGATTTTTATATAGGCATGTTTTTGCCCATGTATTGTGGATAAAGATAACGCAAATCCGCGCGTGCTGTCAACTTTGACGGACGCTCATTGCGTTAATAAAAGGTGAACAACTTATCAAAATGCTTGGAAAAATGTACCGAATATGATGACAGAAAAAAATCGGCGATTCTAAATTGCAAAATGCCAGTACGCGCGAAAACGCGCGCGCATGCGCGTGTGCATAATTTTTTTATCAAATGCTCCATATGGCCTGAAACGTATGCAAAAAAATTTTGGGATGATTTAGAGCATTTTTAATTTTTGCGCGCGCGTAAACGCGCGGACGAGCGCGCACGCGCGCATTTACGCACATTTATTGACCTGAAATTGACCGGACGGATATTGATCTAAATCGTGATAAATATGAATGAGAAATTACTATTCGTTATGAAGATATGATCATTAGTTGATTTTCACAAAATGGCGCCTGGATGACGTCACGATGACTTTGAGTCTTTGAAAATTCACGCAGTTCTAAGTTAGACTAAGATCTATCATCATTAAAAGATTCATGACAATGGCTTCATTCAGTCTTGAGATATCTTGCGAACAAATTCGAGGAAGAATAATAATAAATAACTAGACTTTAATTCGTCACTTAGACGAATTAGGTGATACGTATGATAATGGTTTACATAACGAATAATGCATTACACGATATATTATTTTGTAAAATGCTTCTCCCATTTATATGCTTCTCCCATTATGATCTATTCATATGTCAAGATTAAATTGTGTCTCCTTGATCATCATGGATCTAGGGAAGATAGATTGAAACAATATATGACCTTTGACCCTGTGCAGTAACCAGTTACACATTTGACTCTAATTTACATCATGAAGAACACCTTTTGACGATTTTATCTTATTCAAAGAAATGAAAATGTAATTGATAAATGATTATCATCATTATGATAATGATGATCATGATGATAATGATCATGATCATGAGCGCGATCATGACATCTTATTGAAAAAATGAGGGTTGATTTAGATAGCATATAGTCTCAGCTACAACTTACTCAAAAGTCAACAAAATCCAAGCAGAAATAACGGCGATATTGCTCGCAAAAGACAGGAATGTAGACTCCAGATTTGAGAAAAAGTCATCTCCCATAGAGATTACACGCAAAAAGTAATGGATTAAGTGAAAATAGGGTAATAATAAAGTAAAAAGGGTTGTTTGTGACATTATTTGCGATTCTACGTGTTTTAATAATCAAAGGAGATGGTACAGTGAAGGTCAAAAGGAAAAAAAAGTGAAGAAAAAAATTGTTGGAGACACCCGGACTCGAACCAGGGATCTCGAGATTGGAAGTCAAGTGCGTTACCGATATACCAAAACATTTCCCATAGCGATTACACGTAAACGGGAAATGGAATTCTGAAATCCTACTTTGCAAGTGAAATATGAGCATGATCCCGGCATCTAATCGAAAAATAAAGGGCGCACTTGTGATAGCTCATTGTCTCAGCTACAACATATCCGAAGTTCAGCGAAAACGAAGCTAAAACAACAGAGATTTTGCTCGCGAAAGACAGGAGTGTAGAATCCAGTTTTGAGAAAAAGTCATGTCCCATAGAGAATACACGTAAAATGTGAAAAATTGACATGCCTTCTTTAATTGCAAAATTACGCCATGATGCCTTTGTCAAAATGGAAAATTGTGGATTATTTATTTGTAGAAAATTGTCTCAGGTAGAACATATCAAAATTTAAAAGAAAATCAATCAATATTTACAGAGATACAATCAATTTTCCAAAATTATGCTGACGTCATAATATGCAAATTGAAATTTTGAGTTTGGAGGCCATTATGATGACGTTATGAGTTAATTGAGGGTCAAATGAGACATGAAATCATATCTCCAACTTATAACCTATCTAAATATGAAAAAATATTGGGAGTTTCTATCTATTCTGAAGAGTTACAAAGAATTTTGTATAGACATGTTTTTGCTCATGTATTGTGGATAAAGATAACGCAGGTCCGCGCGCGCTGTCAACTTTGACGGACGCTCATTGCGTTATTAAAAGGTGAACAAGTTATCAAAATGCTTGGAAAGATGTACCAAATATGATGATAGAGAACATTCGGCGATTCTATGTTGCAAAATGCTAGTACGCGCAAAAAACGCGCGCGCATGCGCGTTTGCGTGATTTTTTGTCAAATGCTCCATATGGCCTGAAACGTATGCAAAAAAAATTTGGGATGATTTGGAGCATTTTAAATTTTTTCGCGCGCGTAAACGCGCGTACGAACGCGCACGCGCGCATTTGCGCACGTTTATTGATCTGAAATTGACCGGATGGATATTGATCTTCTTCCTGATAAATATGAATGAAAAATTCCTTTCCGTTATGAAGATATGATCATAAGTTTATTTTCACAAAATGGCGCCTGGATGACGTCACGATAATTTTGAGTCTTTGAAAAGTCACGCAGTTCTAAGTTAGACTAAGATCTATCATCATGGCAAGTTTCATGATAATGGCTTTATTCAGTCTTGAGATATCCTGCGAACAAATTCGAGGAAGAATAATAATAAATAACTAGACTTTAATTCGTCACTTAGACGAATTAGGTGATACGTATGATAATGGTCTACATAACGAATAATGCATTACACGATATATTATTTTGTAAAATGCTTCTCCCATTCATATGCTTCTCCCATTATGATCTATTCATATGTCAAGATTAAATTGTGTCTCCTTGATCATCATGGATCTAGGGAAGATAGATTGAAACAATATATGACCTTTGACCCTGTGCAGTAACCAGTTACACATTTGACTCTAATTTACATCATGAAGAACACCTTTTGACGATTTTATCTTATTCAAAGAAATGAAAATGTAATTGATAAATGATTAGCATCATTATGATAATGATGATCGTGATGATCATGATCATGATCATGAGCGCGATCATGACATCTTATTGAAAAAATGAGGGTTGATTTAGATAGCATATAGTCTCAGCTACAACATACTCAAAAATCAACAAAATCCAAGCCGAAATAACGGCGATATTGCTCGCAAAAGACAGGAATGTAGACTCCAGATTTTAGAAAAAGTCATCTCCCATAGGAATTACACGCAAAAAGTAATGGATTAAGTGAAAATAGGGTAATAATAAAGTAAAAAGGGTTATTTATGACATTATTTGCGAATCTACGTGTTTAAATAATCAAAGGAGATGGTACAGTGAAGGTCAAAAGGAAAAAAAAAGTGAAAAAAAAAGTGTTGGAGACACCCGGACTCGAACCAGGGATCTCGAGGTTGGAAGTCAAGTGCGTTACCGATATACCAAAACATCTCCTATTGCGATTACACGTAAACGGGAAATGGAATTCAGAAATCCTACTTTGCAAGTGAAATATGATCATGATCTCGGCATCTAATCGAAAAATAAAAGGCACACTTTTGATAGCTCATTGCCTCAGCTACAACATATCCAAAGCTCAGCGAAAACAAAGCTAAAACAACGGAGATTTTGCTCGCGAAAGACAGGAGTGTAGAATCCAGTTTTGAGAAAAAGTCATGTCCCGTAGAGAATACACGCAAAATGCGTAAAATTGACATGCCTCCTTTAATCGCAAAAATACACCATGATACTTTTGTCAAAAATAAAAATTGTGAATACTACATTTGTAGAAAATTGTCTCAGCTAGAACATATCAAAATTAAAAAGAAAATTGATCAACATTTACAGAGATAAAATCCATTTTCCAAAAATATGCTGACGTCATAATATGCAAATTGAAATTTTGAGTTTGGAGGCCATTATGATGACGTCATGAGTTAATTGAGGATAAAATGAGACATGAAATCATATTTCCGACTCATAATCTATCCAAATATGAAAACATATTAGGAGTTTCTATCTATTCTAAAGAGTTACAATGAATTTTATATAGGCATGTGTTTGCCCATGTATTGTGGATAAAGATAACGCAAATCCGCGCGTGCTGTCAACTTTGACGGACGCTCATTGCGTTAATAAAAGGTGAACAACTTATCAAAATGCTTGGAAAAATGTACCGAATATGATGACAGAAAAAAATCGGCGATTCTAAGTTGCAAAATGCCAGTACGCGCGAAAACGCGCGCGCATGCGCGTGTGCGTAATTTTTTTATCAAATGCTCCATATGGCCTGAAACGTATGCAAAAAAAATTTGGGATGATTTAGAGCATTTTTAATTTTTGCGCGCGCGTAAACGCGCGGACGAGCGCGCACGCGCACATTTACGCACATTTATTGACCTGAAATTGACCGGACAGATATTGATCTAAATCGTGATAAATATGAATGAGAAATTACTATTCGTTATGAAGATATGATCATTAGTTGATTTTCACAAAATGGCGCCTGGATGACGTCACGATGACTTTGAGTCTTTGAAAATTCACGCAGTTCTAAGTTAGACTAAGATCTATCATCATTGAAAGTTTCATGATAATGGCTTTATTCAGTCTTGAGATATCCTGCGAACAAATTCGAGGAAGAATAATAAAAATAAATAATAATAATAAAGAAAAATCTTGACGAAATCAAAAGGTGATACGTTGACTTCGTTACGTATCACCTAACTAGACTTTAATTCGTCACTTAGACGAATTAGGTGTTACGTATGATAATGGTTTACATAACGAATAATGCATTACACGATATATTATTTTGTAAAATGCTTCTCCCATTTATATGCTTCTCCCATTATGATCTATTCATATGTCAAGATTAAATTGTGTCTCCTTGATCATCATGGATCTAGGGAAGATAGATTGAAACAATATATGACCTTTGACCCTGTGCAGTAACCAGTTACACATTTGACTCTAATTTACATCATGAAGAACACCTTTTGACGATTTTATCTTATTCAAAGAAATGAAAATGTAATTCATAAATAATTATCATTATGATAATGATGATCATGATGATAATGATCATGATCATGAGCTCGATCATGACATCTTATTGAACAAATAAGGAGTGATTTAGATAGCATATAGTCTCAGCTACAACATACTCAAAAATCAACAAAATCCAAGCAGAAATAACGGCGATATTGCTCGCAAAAGACAGGAATGTAGACTCCAGATTTGAGAAAAAGTCATCTCCCATAGGGATTACACGCAAAAATTAATGGATTAAGTGAAAATAGGGTAATAATAAAGTAAAAAGTGTTGTTTATGACATTATTTGCGAATCTACGTGTTTAAATAATCAAAGGAGATGGTACAGTGAAGGTCAAAAGGAAAAAAAAGTGGGGAAAAAAGTGTTGGAGACACCCGGACTCGAACCAGGGATCTCGAGGTTGGAAGTCAAGTGCGTTACCGATATACCAAAACATCTCCCATAGCGATTACACGTAAACGGGAAATGGAATTCAGAAATCCTACTTTGCAAGTGAAATATGAGCATGATCCCGGCATCTAATCGAAAAATAAAAGGCACATTTTTGATAGCTCATTGTCTCAGCTACAACATATCCAAAGCTCAGCGAAAACAAAGCTAAAACAACGGAGATTTTGCTCGCGAAAGACAAGAGTGTAGAATCCAGTTTTGAGAAAAAGTCATGTCCCATAGAGAATACACGCAAAATGCAAAAAATTGACATGCCTCCTTTAATCGCAAAAATACACCATGATACTTTTGTCAAAAATAAAAATTGTAAATACTACATTTGTAGAAAATTGTCTCAGCTAGAACATATCAAATTTAAAAAGAAAATTGATCCATATTTACAGAGATACAATCAATTTTCCAAAAATATGCTGACGTCATAATATGCAAATTAAAATTTTGAGTTTGGAGGCCATTATGATGACGTCATGAGTTAATTGAGGATCAAATGAGACATGAAATCATATCTCCGACTCATAATCTATCCAAATATGACAAAATATTAGGAGTTTCTATCTATTCTAAAGAGTTACAATAAATTTTATATAGGCATGTTTTTGCCCATGTATTGTGGATAAAGATAACGCAAATCCGCGCGTGCTGTCAACTTTGACGGACGCTTATTGCGTTAATAAAAGGTGAACAAATTATCAAAGTGCTTGGAAAAATGTACCGAATATGATGACAGAAAAAAATCGGCGATTCTATGTTGCAAAATGCCAGTACGCGCGAAAACGCGCGCGCATGCGCGTGTGCGTAATTTTTTTATCAAATGCTCCATATGGCCTGAAACGTATGAAAAAAAAATTTGGGATGATTTGGAGCATTTTAAATTTTTGCGCGCGCGTAAACGCGCGGACGAACGCGCACGCGCGCATTTGCGCACTTTTATTGACCTCAACTTGACCGGACGGATATTTATCTTAATCGTGATAATTATGAATGAGAAATACTTTTCCGTTATGAAGATATGATCATTAGTTGATTTTCACAAAATGGCGCCTGGATGACGTCACGATATTTTTGACTCTTTAAAAAGTCACGCAGTTCTAAGTTAGACTAAGATCTATCATCATGGCAAGTTTCATGATGATGGCTTTATTCAGTCTTGAGATATCCTGCGAACAAATTCGAGGAAGAATAATAATAAATAAACTAGACTTTAATTCGTCACTTAGACGAATTAGGTGATACGTATGATAATGGTCTACATAACGAATAATGCATTACACGATATATTATTTTGTAAAATGCTTCTCCCATTTATATGCTTCTCCCATTATGATCTATTCATATGTCAAGATTAAATTGTGTCTCCTTGATCATCATGGATCTAGGGAAGATAGATTGAAACAATATATGACCTTTGACCCTGTGCAGTAACCAGTTACACATTTGACTCTAATTTACATCATGAAGAACACCTTTTGACGATTTTATCTTATTCAAAGAAATGAAAATGTAATTCATAAATAATTATCATTATGATAATGATGATCATGATGATAATGATCATGATCATGAGCTCGATCATGACATCTTATTGAACAAATAAGGAGTGATTTAGATAGCATATAGTCTCAGCTACAACATACTCAAAAATCAACAAAATCCAAGCAGAAATAACGGCGATATTGCTCGCAAAAGACAGGAATGTAGACTCCAGATTTGAGAAAAAGTCATCTCCCATAGGGATTACACGCAAAAATTAATGGATTAAGTGAAAATAGGGTAATAATAAAGTAAAAAGTGTTGTTTATGACATTATTTGCGAATCTACGTGTTTAAATAATCAAAGGAGATGGTACAGTGAAGGTCAAAAGGAAAAAAAAGTGGGGAAAAAAGTGTTGGAGACACCCGGACTCGAACCAGGGATCTCGAGGTTGGAAGTCAAGTGCGTTACCGATATACCAAAACATCTCCCATAGCGATTACACGTAAACGGGAAATGGAATTCAGAAATCCTACTTTGCAAGTGAAATATGAGCATGATCCCGGCATCTAATCGAAAAATAAAAGGCACATTTTTGATAGCTCATTGTCTCAGCTACAACATATCCAAAGCTCAGCGAAAACAAAGCTAAAACAACGGAGATTTTGCTCGCGAAAGACAAGAGTGTAGAATCCAGTTTTGAGAAAAAGTCATGTCCCATAGAGAATACACGCAAAATGCAAAAAATTGACATGCCTCCTTTAATCGCAAAAATACACCATGATACTTTTGTCAAAAATAAAAATTGTAAATACTACATTTGTAGAAAATTGTCTCAGCTAGAACATATCAAATTTAAAAAGAAAATTGATCCATATTTACAGAGATACAATCAATTTTCCAAAAATATGCTGACGTCATAATATGCAAATTAAAATTTTGAGTTTGGAGGCCATTATGATGACGTCATGAGTTAATTGAGGATCAAATGAGACATGAAATCATATCTCCGACTCATAATCTATCCAAATATGACAAAATATTAGGAGTTTCTATCTATTCTAAAGAGTTACAATAAATTTTATATAGGCATGTTTTTGCCCATGTATTGTGGATAAAGATAACGCAAATCCGCGCGTGCTGTCAACTTTGACGGACGCTTATTGCGTTAATAAAAGGTGAACAAATTATCAAAGTGCTTGGAAAAATGTACCGAATATGATGACAGAAAAAAATCGGCGATTCTATGTTGCAAAATGCCAGTACGCGCGAAAACGCGCGCGCATGCGCGTGTGCGTAATTTTTTTATCAAATGCTCCATATGGCCTGAAACGTATGAAAAAAAAATTTGGGATGATTTGGAGCATTTTAAATTTTTGCGCGCGCGTAAACGCGCGGACGAACGCGCACGCGCGCATTTGCGCACTTTTATTGACCTCAACTTGACCGGACGGATATTTATCTTAATCGTGATAATTATGAATGAGAAATACTTTTCCGTTATGAAGATATGATCATTAGTTGATTTTCACAAAATGGCGCCTGGATGACGTCACGATATTTTTGACTCTTTAAAAAGTCACGCAGTTCTAAGTTAGACTAAGATCTATCATCATGGCAAGTTTCATGATGATGGCTTTATTCAGTCTTGAGATATCCTGCGAACAAATTCGAGGAAGAATAATAATAAATAAACTAGACTTTAATTCGTCACTTAGACGAATTAGGTGATACGTATGATAATGGTCTACATAACGAATAATGCATTACACGATATATTATTTTGTAAAATGCTTCTCCAATTCATATGCTTCTCCCATTATGATCTAGTCATATGTCAAGATTAAATTGTGTCTCCTTGATCATCATGGATCTAGGGAAGATAGACTGAAACAATATATGACCTTTGACCCTGTGCAGTAACCAGTTACACATTTGACTCTAATATACATCATGAAGAACACCTTTTGACGATTTTTATCTTATTCAAAGAAATGAAAATGTAACTGATAAATAATTATCATCATTATGATAATGATGATCATGATGATCATGATCATGATCATGAGCGCGATCATGACATCTTATTGAAAAAATGAGGGTTGATTTAGATAGCATATAGTCTCAGCTACAACATACTAAAAAATCAACAAAATCCAAGCCGAAATAACGGCGATATTGCTCGCAAAAGACAGGAATGTAGACTCCAGATTTTAGAAAAAGTCATCTCCCATAGGGATTACACGCAAAAAGTAATGGATTAAGTAAAAATAGGGTAATAATAAAGTAAAAAGCGTTATTTATGACATTATTTGCGAATCTACGTGTTTAAATAATCAAAGGAGATGGTACAGTGAAGGTCAAAAGGAAAAAAAAAGTGAGAAAAAAAAAGTGTTGGAGACACCCGGACTCGAACCAGGGATCTCGAGGTTGGAAGTCAAGTGCGTTACCGATATACCAAAACATCTCCCATAGCGATTACACGTAAACGGGAAATGGAATTCAGAAATCCTACTTTGCAAGTGAAATATGAGCATAATTCTGGCATCTAATCGAAAAATAAAGGACACACTTTTGATAGCTCATTGTCTCAGCTACAACATATCCAAAGCTCAGCGAAAACAAAGCTAAAACAACGGAGATTTTGCTCGCGAAAGACAGGAGTGTAGAATCCAGTTTTGAGAAAAAGTCATGTCCCATAGAGAATACACGCAAAATGCGAAAAATTGACATGCCTCATTTAATCGCAAAAATACACCATGATACTTTTGTCAAAAATAAAAATTGTGAATACTACATTTGTAGAAAATTGTCTCAGCTAGAACATATCAAAATTAAAAAGAAAATCGATCAATATTTACAGAGATACAATCAATTTTCCAAAAATATGCTGACGTCATAATATGCAAATTAAAATTTTGAGTTTGGAGGCCATTATGATGACGTCATGAGTTAATTGAGGATAAAATGAGACATGAAATCATATCTCCGACTCATAATCTATATAAATATGAAAAAATATTAGGAGTTTCTATCTATTCTAAAGAGTTACAATGAATTTTATATAGGCATGTTTTTGCCCATGTATTGTGGATAAAGATAACGCAAATCCGCGCGCGCTGTCAACTTTGACGGACGCTCATTGCGTTAATAAAAGGTGAACAAATTATCAAAATGCTTGGAAAAATGTACCGAATATGATGACAGAAAAAAATCGGCGATTCTATGTTGCAAAATGCCAGTACGCGCGAAAACGCGCGCGCATGCGCGTGTGCGTACTTTTTTTTATTAAATGCTCCATATGGCCTGAAACGTATGCAACAAAAATTTGGGATGATTTGGAGCATTTTAAATTTTTGCGCGCGCGTAAACGCGCGGACGAACGCGCACGCGCGCATTTGCGCACTTTTATTGACCTCAACTTGACCGGACGGATATTTATCTTAATCGTGATAATTATGAATGAGAAATACTTTTCCGTTATGAAGATATGATCATTAGTTGATTTTCACAAAATGGCGCCTGGATGACGTCACGATAATTTTGACTCTCTAAAAAGTCACGCAGTTCTAAGTTAGACTAAGATCTATCATCATGGCAAGTTTCATGATAATGGCTTTATTCAGTCTTGAGATATCCTGCGAACAAATTCGAGGAAGAATAATAATAAATAATAATAAATAAATAAATAATAAAAATCTTGACGAAATCAAAAGGTGATACGTCTACGTACGTATCACCTAATAAATAATAATAAATAAATAAATAAATAAATAATAAAAATCTTGACGAAATCAAAAGGTGATACGTCTACGTACGTATCACCTAATAATAATAAAGAAAAATCTTGACGAAATCAAAAGGTGATACGTATATTTCATACGTATCACCTAATAATGATGAGGATTATTATTATCATCATCATAATAATTATTATTATTAGGTGATACGTAACGAAGTCTACGTATCACCTTTTGATTTCGTCAAGATTTTTCTTTATTATTTATTTATTTATTTATTATTATTTTTCCTCGAATTTGTTCGCAGGATATCTCAAGACTGAATGAAGCCATTGTTATGAATCTTTCAATGATGATAGATCTTAGTCTAACTTAGAACTGCGTGACTTTTCAAAGACTCAAAGTCATCGTGACGTCATTCAGGCGCCATTTTGTGAAAATCAACTAATGATCATATCTTCATAACGGAAAAGTATTTCTCATTCATAATTATCACGATTAAGATCAATATCCGTCCGGTCAATTTCAGCTCAATAAACGTGCCTAAATGCGCGCGTGCGCGCTCGTCCGCGCGTTTACGCGCGCGCAAAAATTTAAAATGCTCTTAATCATCCCAAATTTTTTTTGCATACGTTTCAGGCCATATAGAGCATTTGATAAAAAATCGCGCTCACGCACATGCGCGCTTTTTTTTTGCGCGTACTAGCATTTTGCAACATAGAATCGCCGAATTTTCTTTATCATTATATTTGGCACATTTTTCCAAGCATTTTGATAACTTGTTCATCTTTTAATAACGCAATGAGCGTCCGCCAAAGTTGACAGCGCGCGCGGATCTGCGTTATCTTTATCCACAATACATGGGCAAAATCATGCCTATACAAAATTCATTGTAACTCTTCAGAATAGATAGGAACTCCCAATATTTTTTTCATATTTAGATAGATTATGAGTCGGAGATATGATTTCATGTCTCATTTGACCCTCAATTAAATCATGACGTCATCATAATGGCCTCCGAACTCAAAATTTTAATTTGCACATTATGATGTAAGCATATTTTTGGAAAACTGATTGTATCTCTTTAAATATTGATTGATTTTGTTTCAAATTTTGATATGTTCTAGCTGAGACAATTGTCGACAAATGCAGTGTCCACAATTTTTCATTTTGACAAAGGAATCATGGCGTATTTTTGCGATTAAAGGAGGCATGTCAATTTTTTACATTTTGCGTGTATTCTCTATGGGACATGACTTTTTCTCAAAACTGGATTCTACACTCCTGTCTTTCGCGAGCAAAAATCTCCGTTGTCTTAGCTTAGTTTTTGCTGAGCTTCGTATATGTTGTAGCTGAGACAATAATCTATCACACGTGTGCCTTTCATTTTTCGATCAGATGCCGGGATTATGCTCATATTTCACTTGCAAAGTAGGATTTGAGAATTCCATTTCCCGTTTACGTGTAATCGCTATGGGAAATGTTTTGGTATATCGGTAACGCACTTGACTTCCATCCTCGAGATCCATGGTTCGAGTCCGGGTGTCTCCAACAATATGTGTCTTCACTTTATTTTTTGACCTTTCACTGTACCATCTCCTTTGAGTATTAAAACAAGTAGAATCGCAAATAATGTAATAAACAACCCTATTTTCTTTATTATTACCCTATTTTTCACTTAATCCATTACTTTTTGCGTTTAATCCCTATGGGAGATGACTTTTTCTCAAATCTGGATTCTACATTCCTGTGTTTTGAGCAATATCGCCGATATTTCTGCTTGGATTTTGTTGATTTTTGAGTATGTTGTAGCTGAGACAAGTTTCCACGAGATTTATGTAGACTATTTAACATTATCATGACGTTATCATAGTCAAAAATTCAATCATAGGTGACATGTCAATTATCATATATAACAATCCTCAATCGGATACCTGAAGGGGGCGCTATACCACTTTCAATCATGGTCATCTGGAAGGCATTGTTCTCAATTGCATCTCTCTCTCCTCTCTCTTGCTCTTTACTTCTCCTCTCATGTTCTGCCCCTCTCCTTTTTTGGTCTGTCTCTGCATCTATCTCTCTTCTCTTTCACCCTCTCCCTCTCTCTCTCTCTCTTGCCTTGCGTCCCCCTTATTCTCTTGGTCTGTCTCCCTCTTGCCCTACAGTTGAAACTTGACTCATGGATAGACCATAATGGGAGTAGTAAACGAAATATGAAATCGTGAAATCGCGTTCTTCATTATGTTACACATGAGCATACGTATCACCTAATTCGTCAAAGTGACGAATTAAAGTCTAGTTATTATTAGGTGATACGTACGTAGACGTATCACCTTTTGATTTCGTCAAGATTTTTATTATTATTTATTTATTTATTATTATTCTTCCTCGAATTTGTTCGCAGGATATCTCAAGACTGAATAAAGCCATTATCATGAAACTTGCCATGATGATAGATCTTAGTCTAACTTAGAACTGCGTGACTTTTTAGAGAGTCAAAATTATCGTGACGTCATCCAGGCGCCATTTTGTGAAAATCAACTAATGATCATATCTTCATAACGGAAAAGTATTTCTCATTCATAATTATCACGATTAAGATAAACATCCGTCCGGTCAAGTTGAGGTCAATAAAAGTGCGCAAATGCGCGCGTGCGCGTTCGTCCGCGCGTTTACGCGCGCGCAAAAATTAAAATGCTCCAAATCATCCCAAATTTTTTTTGCATACGTTTCAGGCCATATGGAGCATTTGATAAAAAAATTACGCACACGCGCATGCGCGCGCGTTTTCGCGCGTACTGGCATTTTGCAACATAGAATCGCCGATTTTTTTCTGTCATCATATTCGGTACATTTTTCCAAGCACTTTGATAATTTGTTCACCTTTTATTAACGCAATGAGCGTCCGTTAAAGTTGACAGCACGCGCGGATTTGCGTTATCTTTATCTACAATACATGGGCAAAAACATGCCTATATAAAATTCATTGTAACTCTTTACAATAGATAGAAACTCCTAATATTTTTTCATATTTGGATAGATTATGAGTCGGAGATATGATTTCATGTCTCATTTGATCCTCAATTAACTCATGACGTCATCATAATGGCCTCCAAACTCAAAATTTAAATTTGCATATTATGACGTCAGCATATTTTTGGAAAATTGATTGTATCTCTGTAAATATGGATCAATTTTCTTTTTAATTTTGATATGTTCTAGCTGAGACAATTCTGTACAAATTCAGTTCCCACAATTTTTCATTTTGACAAAAGCATCATGGCGTATTGTTGCGATTAAAGGAGGCTTGTAAATTTTTCGCATTTTGCGTGTATTCTCTATGGGTCATGACTTTTTCTCAAAACTGGATTCTACACTCCTGTCTTTCGCGAGCGAAATCTCCGTTGTTTTAGCTTCGTTTTCGCTGAGCTTCGAATATGTTGTAGCTGAGACCATAACCTATCACAATTTAGTTTTTTATTTTTTGATCAGATGCCGGGATTATGCTCATATTGCACTTCCAAAGTAGGATTTCTGAATTCCATTTCCCGTTTACGTGTAATCGCTATGGGAGATGTTTTGGTATATCAGTAACGCACTTGACTTCCAACCTCGAGATCCCTGGTTCGAGTCTGGGTGTCTCTAACAATTTTTTGCTTCACTTTTTTTTCCTTTTGACCTTCACTGTACCATCTCCTTTGATTATTGAAACACGTAGATTCGCAAATAATGTCATAAATAACCCTTTTTACTTTATTATTACCCTATTTTCACTTAATCCATTACTTTTTGCGTGTAATCCCTATGGGAGATGACTTTTTCTCAAATCTGGAGTCTACATTCCTGTCTTTTGCGAGCAATATCGCCGTTATTTCGGCTTGGATTTTGTTGATTTTTTAGTGTGTTGTAGCTGAGACTATATGCTATCTAAATCAACCCTCATTTTTTCAAACAGATGTCATGATCGCGCTCATGATCATGATCATTATCATCATGATCATCATTATCATAATGATGATAATCATTTATCAATTACATTTTCATATCTTTGAATAAGATAAAATCGTCAAAAGGTGTTCTTCATGATGTAAATTAGAGTCAAATGTGTAACTAGTTACTGCACAGGGTCAAAGGTCATATATTGTTTCAATCTATCTTCCCTAGATCCATGATGATCAAGGAGACACAATTTAATCTTTACATATGAATAGATCATAATGGGAGAAGCGTATAAATGGGAGAAGCATTTTACAAAATAATATATCGTGTAATGCATTATTCGTTATGTAAACCATTATCATACGTATCACCTAATTCGTCTAAGTGACGAATTAAAGTCTAGTTAGGTGATACGTACGTAGACGTATCACCTTTTGATTTCGTCAAGATTTTTATTATTTATTTATTTATTATTATTCTTCCTCGAATTTGTTCGCAGGATATCTCAAGACTGAATAATGCCATTATCATGAAACTTGCCATGATGATAGATCTTAGTCTAACTTAGAACTGCGTGACTTTTTAGAGAGTCAAATTGATCGTGACGTCATCCATGCGCCATTTTGTGAAAATCAACTTATGATCATATCTTCGTAACGGAAAGTTATTTCCTATTCATAATTATCATGATTAAGATCAATATCCGTCCGGTCAAGTTGAGGTCAATAAAAGTGCGCAAATGAGCGCGTGCGCGTTCGTCCGCGCGTTTACGCGCGCGCAAAAATTTAAAATGCTCCGAATCATCCCAAATTTTTTTTGCATACGTTTCAGGCCATTTAAAGCATTTCGCAAAAAAATCGCGCAAACGCGCATGCGTGCGCGTTTCCGCGCGTACTGGCATTTTGCAACGTAGAATCGCCGAATTTTCTCTGTCATCATATGTGGCACATTTTTCCAAGCATATTGATAATTTGTTCACATTTTATTAACGCAATGAGCGTCCGTCAAAGTTGACAGCACGCGCGGATTTGCGTTATCTTTATCCACAATACATGGGCAAAAACATGCCTATATAAATTTCATTTTAACTCTTTAGAATAGATAGAAACTCCTAATATTTTTTCATATTTGGATAGATTATGAAATGGAGATATGATTTCATGTCTCATTTGACCCTCAATTAAGTCATAATGTCATCATAATGGCCTCCAAACTCAAAATTTAAATTTGCATATTATGACGTTTGCATATTTTTGGGAAATTGATTGTATTTCTGTAAATATAGATTGTTTTTCTCTTTAATTTCGATATTTTCTAGCTGAGATAATTTTCTACAAATGCAGTGACCACACCTTTCCAGTTTGACAAAGGTATCATGGCGTATTTTTGCGATTAAAGGAGGCATGTCAGTTTTTCACATTTTGCGTGTATTGTCTATGGGACATGACTATTTCTCAAAACTGGATTCCACATTTCCCTCTTTCGCGAGCAATATCTCTGTTGTTTTATCTTTGTTTACGCTGAGCTTCGAGTATGTTGTAGCGGAGACAATAAGCTATCTCAAATGTGTCTTTTATTTTTTGATCAGATGCCGGGATCATGCTCATATTGCACTTGCAAAGTGGGATTTGAGAATCCCATTTTCCGTTTACGTGTAATCGCTATGTGAATTCTCGCTACCCCAAATAGCGATTCTGCCGAGATCCGGGGAAAATCCTGAAAACGCGCATTGCATTATGGGATAGCTTTTCGACATTACAGCTTCCTGTGCAGGCACTATATTACTAGGCGCGATAGCGCAAACGTAAAACGCCGTCGCCACACAACGTGTATGCACCGAATATGTCGTCTGCTCGGTCTTGTTTTTTTTTCCGCAAATATTTCAACGTTTATTTGAACATTTCGTTCGTTGTTTTTTGCGTCTTTTAACATCAGTGACGATGGTTTTCTTTTGTGAGGCTGCACAGTGCTGGGCTCATGATTCCAAGCGTAAGAACCCTGAAAAATGGGGGTGGATGAAGGCCGTGACTTGGGATGGGACTCTATACCGGAAGTTGTAGTGACGACCCGAGAGAGTGAAAATTACCTCGTCTCGCGAATTTCGAGATTTTCGTACCTATTTAGGGTAGCGAGAATTGTTTTGGTATATCGTTAACGCACTTGAATTCTATCCTCGAGGTCCCTGGTTCGAGTCTGGGCGTCTCCAACCACTTTTTTTCCTTTACTTTTTTTTTTCTTTTTGACCTTTCACTGTACCATCTCCTTTGATTATTAAAACACGTACATCTGCGAATAAACTATTTGCTTTATTATTACCCTATTTTCACTTAAACGATTACTTTTTGTGTCTAATCCCTATGGGAGATGACTTTTCCTCAAATCTGGATTCTACATTTCTGTCTTTTGCGAGCAATATCGCCGTTATTCCTGCTTGGATTTTGTTGATATTTAAGGATGTTGTAGCTGAGACTATATGCTATCTAAATCACCCCTCATTTTTTCAATAAGATATCAGGATCACGCTCATGATCATGATCATCTTCATTATCATTTATCAATTACATTTTCATTTCTTTGAATAAGATAAAATCGTCAAAAGGTGTTCTTCATGATGTAAATTAGAGTCAAATGTGTAACTGGTTACTGCACAGGGTCAAAGGTCATATATTGTTTCAATCTATCTTCCCTAGATCCATGATGATCAAGGAGACACAATTTAATCTTGATATATGGATAGATCATAATGGGAGAAGTATATAAATGGGAGAAGCATTTCATAACATAATATATCGTGTAATGCATTATTTGTTATGTAAACCATTATCATACGTATCACCTAATTCGTCTAAGTGACGAATTAAAGTCTAGTTAGGTGATACGTAACGAAGTCAACGTATCACCTTTTGATTTCGTCAAGATTTTTCTTTATTATTATTATTTATTTTTATTATTCTTCCTCGAATATGTTCGCAGGATATCTCAAGACTGAATAAAGCCATTATCATGAAACTTTCAATGATGATAGATCTTAGTCTAACTTAGAACTGTGTGACTTTTCAGACAGTCAAGGTCATCGTGACGTCATCCAGGCGCCATTTTGTGAAAATCAACTTATGATCATATCTTCATAAAGGAAAGCCATTTTTCATTCATATTTATCATGATTAAACTCAATATCCGTCCGGTCAATTTCAAGTCAATAAATGCGCGCAAAAATGCGCGTACGCTTATGTCCGCGCGTTTACGCGCGCGAAAAAAATTAAAATGCTCCAAATCATCCCAATTTTTTTTTACATCCGTTTCAGGCCATATGGAGCATTTGATAAAAAAAATTACGCACACGCGCATGCGCGCGCATTTTCGCGCGTACTGGCATTTTGCAATATAGAATCGCCGAATTTTTTCTGTCATTATATTTGATACATTTTTCCAAGCATTTTGATAATTTGTTCACCTTTTAATAACGCAATGAGCGTCCGTCAAAGTTGACAGCACGCGCGGAATTGCGTTATCTTTATCCACAATACATGGGCAAAAACATGCCTATATAAAATTCATTGTAACTCTTTAGAAAAGATAGAAACTCCTAATATTTTTTCATATTTGGATAGATTATGAGTCGGAGATATGATTTCATGTCTCATTTGATCCTTAATTAACTCATGACGTCATCATAATGGCCTCCAAACTCAAAATTTTAATATGCATATTATTACGTCAGCATATTTTTGGAAAATTGATTGTATCTCTGTACATAATGATTAATTTTCTTTCAAATTTTGATATGTTCTAGCTGAGACAATTTTCTACAAATGTAGTATTCACATTTTTTATTTTTGACAAAAGTATCATGGTGTATTTTTGCGATTAAAGGAGGCATGTCAATTTTTCGCATTTTGCGTGTATTCTCTATTGGACATGACTTTTTCTCAAAACTGGATTCTACACTCCTGTCTTTCGCGAGCAAAATCTCCGTTGTTTTAGCTTCGTTTTCGCTGAGCTTCGGATATGTTGTAGCTGAGACAATGAGCTATCAAAAGTGTGCACTTTATTTTTCGATTAGATGCCGGGATCATGCTCATATTTCTCTTGCAAAGTAGGATTTCTGAATTCCATTTCCCGTTTACGTGTAATCGCTATGGGAGATGTTTTGGTATATCGGTAACGCACTTGACTTCCAACCTCGAGATCCCAGGTTCGAGTCCGGGTGTCTCCAACAATTTTTTTTTTTACTTTTTTTTTCCTTTTGACCTCCATTGTACCATCTCCTTTGATTATTAAAACACGTAGATTCGCAAATAATGTCATAAATAACCCTTTTTACTTTATTATTACCCTATTTTCACTTAATCCATTACTTTTTGCGTGTAATCCCTATGGGAGATGACTTTTTCTCAAATCTGGAGTCTACATTCCTTTCTTTTGCGAGCAATATCGCCGTTATTTCGGCTTGGATTTTGTTGATTTTTGAGTATGTTGTAGCTGAGACTATATGCTATCTAAATCAACCCTCATTTTTTCAATAAGATGTCATGATCGCGCTCATGATCATGATCATAATCATCATGATCATCATTATCATAATGATGATAATCATTTATCAATTACATTTTCATTTCTTTGAATAAGATAAAATCGTCAAAAGGTGTTCTTCATGATGTAAATTAGAGTCAAATGTGTAACTGGTTACTGCACAGGGTCAAAGGTCATATATTGTTTCAATCTATCTTCCCTAGATCCATGATGATCAAGGAGACACAATTTAATCTTGAGATATGAATAGATCATAATGGGAGAAGCATATAAATGGGAGAAGCATTTTACAAAATAATATATCGTGTAATGCATTATTCGCTATGTAAACCACTATCATACGTATCACCTAATTCGTCTAAGTGACGAATTAAAGTCTAGTATTTATTTTGTGTCTGTATAGAAGAAATTATTATTATTCTTCCTCAATTTTGTTCGCAGGATATCTCAAGAATGGCAAAAGCCATTGTCATGAAACTTTCAATGATGATAGATGTTAGTCTAACTTAGAACTGCATGACATTTCAAAGACTCAACATTTTCGTGACGTCATCTAGGCGCCATTTTGTGAAAATCAACTTATGATCATATCTTTATAACGAAAAGTAATTTTTCATTCATATTTATCATGAATAAGATCAATATCCTACCGGTCAATTTAAGATAAAAAATCGTGCGCAAATCCGCGCGTACGCGTTAATGCGCGCGTTTACGTGCGCGCAAAAATTAACAATGCTCTAAATCATTCCTAAATTTTTTTGCATACGTTTCAAGCCATATGGAGCATTTGACAAAAAAATCACTCAAACGCGCATGCGCGCGCGTTTTTTGCGCGTTCTGGCATTTTGCAACATATTATCGGCGCATTTCCCTGTCATCATGTTTGACACATTTTTCCAAGCATTTTGACACCATGTTCATCTCTTTATCACTATTAATAACGGAATGAGCGTCCGTTCAATATAAATATCCGTGCGCGCGAGCTCATATATTACATAGCATATATGGGCAAAAACATGCCTATAAAAAGTCCATTGGGATGAACAAGGACTGTCAAGTTTTTTTTCATATTTAGATAGAGTATGAATTGGAGATATGATTTCATATCTCATTTGGCCATTAAATGCATCTTGACGTCATCATAATGGCCTTCGAAGTCAAAAAACAAAATTGCATATTATGACGTCATTATATTTATGGACAATTTAGTGTATTTCTCATAATATCCGAATTGCGGTATCTTGTAGCTGCGGCAATTGCCTACAAAATAAATACACACTGCTTTTTATTTCATTGATGTCATCATAGTACAAAATTTAATTAAAGGCCACATGTCAGAATTTTCTCAATTTGCGTGTTATGCCTATGTAAGGTGAATTTCGTTCACATCATGAATCTACATGACGTTGATCTTTGAGCACTATCTAGCTTATTTGTGCTCTATGTTCTCCCAAATTTTGATACGGTGTAGCTAAGAAAATTATCTACAAGAATGTTGAACATCATTTATCATTTTGATAACATCATCATAGTGAAAAATTCAATTGAAGCGGACATGTCAGAATTTTCTTAGTTTGCGTGTTAGGCGACTATTTTCTGAAATCCTGATTCTACAATCTCTATCAAATACCTGAAGGGGGTGCTATGCCACTCTTAATCATGGTCACCAGGGAATTTCAGTATAAACTTTTACATAATATCATATTTTGTAATGATAAACTGTATCTTTTTGGATTAACACAGTCAAATGTATGTTCCTTTGGTAGAAAAGAGGTAAAAACCTATCGTCTTATCTTCTTTGAATGTTCTGAAGGGTCCAGAATATGGAATGAGGTGGAAAACAATTTAAAGGTTTTTCAGTTTCTTAATTTGCAATGGATTAATGTGTTACTTGGTTTCATGTTCTGCCCCTCTCCCTTTTTTGGTCTGTCTCTGCATCTATCTATATCTCTCTCTACTCTTTCACCCTCTCCCCCTCTCTCTCTACTCTTTCACCCTCTCCCTCTCTCTCTCTCTTGCCTTGCCTCCCTCTTATTCTATTGCTCTGTCTCCCTCTGCCCTACACAGTTGAAACTTGACTCAAAGATAGACCATAAATGGGAGAAGTATTTTATAACAAAAGATGAAATCGTGAAAATGCGTTCTTCATTATGTTACATGAGCATAATTACGTATCACCTAATTCGTCTCAGTGACGAATTAAAGTCTAGTTAGGTGATACGTAACGAAGTCTACGTATCACCTATTGATTTCGTCAAGATTGTTATTTATTATTATTATTCTTCCTCGAATTTGTTCGCAGGATATCTCAAGACTGAATGAAGCCATTGTTATGAATCTTTCAATGATGATAGATCTTAGTCTAACTTAGAACTGCGTGAATTTTCAAAGACTCAAAGTCATCGTGACGTCATCCAGGCGCCATTTTGTGAAAATCAACTAATGATCATATCTTCATAACGGATAGTAATTTTTCATTCATATTTATCATGATTAAGATTAATATCCATCTGGTCAATTTAAGGTCAATAAACGTGCGTAAATGCGCGCGTGCGCGCTCGTCCGCGCGTTTATGCGCGCGCAAAAATGAAAAATGCTCTAAATCATCCCAAATTTTTTTTGCATACGTTTCAGGCCATATGGAGCATTTGATAAAAAAATTACGCACACGCGCATGCGCGCGCGTTTTCGCGCGTACTGGCATTTTGCAACATAGAATCGCCGATTTTTTTCTGTCATCATATTCGGTACATTTTTCCAAGCATTTTGATAATTTGTTCACCTTTTATTAACGCAATGAGCGTCCGTCAAAGTTGACAGCACGCGCGGATTTGCGTTATCTTTATCCACAATACATGGGCAAAAACATGCCTATATAAAATTCATTGTAACTCTTAAGAATAGATAGAAACTCCAAATATTTTGTCATATTTGGATAGATTATGAGTCGGAGATATGATTTCATGTCTCATTTGATCCTCAATTAACTCATGACGTCATCATAATAGCCTCCAAACTTAAAATTTTAATTTGCATATTATGACGTCAGCATATTTTTGGAAAATTGATTGTATCTCTGTAAATATGGATAAATTTTCTTTTAAATTTTGATATGTTCTAGCTGAGACAATTTTCTACAAATGTAATGTTCACAATTTTTATTTTTGACAAAAGTATCATGGTGTATTTTTGCGATTAAAGGAGGCATGTCAATTTTTCGCATTTTGCGTGTATTCTCTATGGGACATGACTTTTTCTCAAAACTCGATTCTACACTCCTGTCTTTCGCGAGCAAAATCTCCGTTGTTTTAGCTTCGTTTTCGCTGAGCTTCGGATATGTTGTAGCTGAGACAATGAGCTATCATAAGTGTGTCCTTTATTTTTCGATTAGATGCCGGGATCATGCTCATATTTCACTTGCAAAGTAGGATTTCTGAATTCCATTTCCTGTTTACGTGTAATCGCTATGGGAGATGTTTTGGTATATCGGTAACGCACTTGACTTCCAACCTCGAGATCCCTGGTTCGAGTCCGGGTGTCTCCAACACTTTTTTTCTTCACTTTTTTTTCCTTTTGACCTTCACTGTACCATCTCCTTTGATTATTTAAACACGTAGATTCGCAAATAATGTCATAAATAACCCTTTTTACTTTATTATTACCCTATTTTCACTTAATCCATTACTTTTTGCGTGTAATCCCTATGGGAAATGACTTTTTCTCAAATCTGGAGTCTACATTCCTGTCTTTTGCGAGCAATATCGCCGTTATTTCGGCTTGGATTTTGTTGATTTTTGAGTATGTTGTAGCTGAGATTATATGCTATCTAAATCGACCCTCATTTTTTCAATAAGATGTCATGATCGCGCTCATGATCATGATCATGATCATCACAGTCATCATTATCATAATGATGCTAATCATTTATCAATTACATTTTCATTTCTTTGAATAAGATAAAATCGTCAAAAGGTGTTCTTCATGATGTAAATTAGAGTCAAATGTGTAACTGGTTACTGCACAGGGTCAAAGGTCATATATTGTTTCAATCTATCTTCCCTAGATCCATGATGATCAAGGAGACACAATTTAATCTTGACATATGAATAGATCATAATGGGAGAAGCATATGAATGGGAGAAGCATTTTACAAAATAATATATCGTGTAATGCATTATTCGTTATGTAAACCATTATCATACGTATCACCTAATTCGTCTAAGTGACGAATTAAAGTCTAGTTTATTTTTATTATTCTTCCTCGAATTTGTTCGCAAGATATCTCAAGAATGAATAAAGCCATTATCATGAAACTAGCCATGATGATAGATCTTAGTCTAACTTAGAACTGCATGACTTTTCAATGACTCAAGGTCATCGTGACGTCATCTAGGCGCCATTTTGTGAAAATCAACTTATGATCATATCTTCATAACAGAAAGGCAATTCTCATTTATAATTATCAGGATTAAGATCAGTATCCGTCCGGTCAATTTCAGGTCAATAAATGCACGCAAAAATGCGCGTACGCGTTTGTGCGCGCGTTAACGCGCGCGTAAAATTTTAAATTGCTCAAAATCGTCTTAAATTTTTTTTGCATACGTTTTAGGCCATTATAAGCATTTTATAAAAAATCGCGCAAAACGCGCGTTTTTGCGCGTTTTCGTTCGTCACGGCCGAACGAAAAATAATTACCCCTCAATTTATTTTGACAGGATATTCCTCATATTTTTCTGAACAATTTGATACCATGTTCATCTTTTTATTACTACTAATAACGGAATGAGCGTCCGTTGAAGATAAATATCCGTGCGTGCGAGCTCATGTATTACATAGCATATATGGGCAAAAACATGCCTATAAAAAGTACATCGGGATGAATAAGGACTGCCAATTTTGTTTCATATTTAGATACAGTATGAGTCGGAGATATGATTTCATATCTTATTAGGCCATTAAATACATCTTGACGTCATCATAATGGCCTTGAAAGTCAAAATACAAAATTGCATATTATGACGTCATTATATTTATGGAAAATTTAGTGTATTTCTCATAATATTGACTGATTTTCTTCCAAATTTCGGTATCTTGTAGTTGAGGCAATTGCCTTCAAGGTAAATACACACTACTTTTTATTTCATTGACGTCATCATAGTACAAAATTCAATTAAAGGCCACATTTCAGAATTTTCTTAATTTGCGTGTTATGCCTAAGGAAGATGAAGTTCGTTCAAATCATAAATCTTCATGACATTGATCTTTGAGCACTATCTAGCTTATTTGTACTCTATGTTCTCCCAAATTCTGATACGGTGTAGCTAATAAATTATCTACAATATTGACGTACATCATTTATCATTTCGATGACATCATCATAGTGAAAATTTCAATTAAAGGCGACATGTCAGAATTTTCTTAGTTAGCGTGTTAGGCGACTTTTTCTGAAATCCTGATTCTACAAATCTCTATCGAATACCTGCAGGGGGCGCTATACCACTCTTAATGATGGTCTTTATCGTATTTATGATCATTATCATTAGATCATCATCGGCACACTTTCATGATAACAAAATAGCACGTATCACCTAATTCGTCAAAGTGACGAATTAAAGTCTAGTTAATATTATAATTGTTATCATTATTATTATTACTATTATTATCATCATTATGACTTATTAAGTAAGCAAATATCATTCCCCAAAACCTGGGGGATGATTGTACATGCCATCCCCCTCATCCCCCCCCCCCCCCGTTGTCTACGCCCCTGGTACGTTATACAGCCCACCTGATAATTGTAATATAATTTTGTTAAGAAAATATCATAAGAGTCATTTGCACTTTCACAAGTATAGACTTCTGACCAATCAATGGATAATAAACTCTCTTTAAACATTGATATCGATGAATCATTAATAATGCGATTTTGTTACCATTCTTTACAATTCTTTCACTTGCAATTGAAAATACTGGAAAATGATCAGATATAAATGAGTCCTGTATATTTTTCTTCCTGTATCGTATTTGTAAATATGTTATCTATCAAGGTTGCTTTATTTTCAGTAATGCGAGTTGGCTTTGTTATTAAGGGAAGTAAATTAAAAGAAAGAATCATATCTAAAAAGTCATTTGTTTTATTATGGATACCATAGTTAACCCTAAAAAGGCCGGGCTATTTGAGGTCTTAGTACGGCCGGGGGGGGGCATTATGGCCCCCTTAAGATCTCGGCCGTGAAGCGGCCGATCTCCGCGGAAATGCGCACGCTTGTCAAGTGAAGTGTATAGAATAATATGATAATTTCAATTTTTTTTTAAATTCACTTATTTGTATATTTATGGTAATTTATGCAAATTAAATCATAAATCACATTTTTGCCCATAAATCAAATTTTATTCATATTTGAGCATTCTTTTTCACTTCATATCTTTATTAGACCTATTGGAATAAAATACGACAAAAAAATTCGAAAGAGCTAGCTTATTCCTTATGTTTTCTCTTGTTTTTTAACGTATGTACTTTATTGTTTTTGTTGTTTTATTTCATTTCTTACTACAATTCAACTATTTTGACTCCAAAAACAACCACCTAAACTTTAAACAAGACCCAATAACCAACTTTTAGGAAAAATGACATTTCCATATGTTTTGTACACAAATCACAAAAATGAGCGATTTTCGGGCTGACATGCAAAGCCAAAAGGTCACGTGACCTTGTAACTGTTGGTCCGATTTTCATTTTTTTGTTGAAAGATGCGCAAGACTCGAAAGAAAAAAGTCAGCGAACGGCGGGGCGCCATCCATATGCGTTCCCGAGCAATCGGAAAAATCGTGGAGGGGTGGGGGCATTATGCCCCCCCGGCCTTATTAGGGTTAAGCAAGTTTACGTTAAAGTCCCCTAAAATATATAAGTCTTTCTTCTCACTTTCCAGTATTTCAAGAACACTTTGTATTTTCTAATTAAAACAAGATATGTCGGAATCTGGTGGACGATAAACGCAACGAACAACTATAGGTTTAGCTTTCTTACTGATTTCAACAAGTATAGTTTCATAATTGCATTCAGAATAAGTAAATTCGGGTCGTAATTTGTAATTGAGATTATTTTTCAAATAAAGTGCAACTCCTCCACCAGATTTTGAGGGTCTACACTTAGAAACAAGAAAATATCCGTCTAGGTTATGCATATTAATATTTGTAGAAGAATTGAACCAAGTTTCAGTTATTGCAATGGCATCAAATTCAAACTGGAGAGATCACAGAACAATCTGTAATTCATCAAAAAAATTCTTTAGGCTTATAGCATTCAAATAGAGAAGTGACAGTTTAGAAATAAATTTACTAAATTTTAGACTAAATTCTTCACAAAATGTGTATTGACATGAATTTTTAAGTTCAAGATCTGAATCTAAAAGGCTATGCACATCATATTTATTCATACAAAATGGGTTTAATTTCAATCTTAATAACTTGTCAATATTAATTCTCCTATTTAAACGGAAAAAGTCATACATAGTCCAATAAAATTCATTATTATCATCTATATGGTTGAATGGAAAAATATTAGAAGTACATTGAGTGCATAACCATGACTGAGTTGGAAAGAAGGAAGAAGAGATACCACAATGAACACATACACTCATTCCCACATTAACAAATTAACTTTCAGTAAGTAGGTAATAAAACGTAAATACAGTAAAAATAACAAAGATAATTACAAAAAGATCTGTAATTAATCAAAGTGGCATAGGCATAAAATATGAAAAATATCATATTTGCATGTAGTCAGTTCAATGTTTTTCAGTTTTCACAAGTTTGCAAGTTTACTCACGGAATGTAATATCTTTCTTGTCGTCTTCCCATTGGTAGCTTTGGCCAATACAATTACCCTTCCATCTGATGACCATGCGGCATTCAGCCTATCATTCAGTTCCACCTCCTTTTCGCTTCCTTCAACAAAAGTCGATTTGCTGCTGTCAGGTCCTCCTCAACCCCCTTTCTTTTTCCTTTCAGCAGTTTGCGATTCCTGATCATGACATTGCGGGCGAGATAAGAGGTGAATTTTACTATAATGGGTCTTGGAGGGAGTGACTTGCTGTTTTTTCCTCTCGTAGGTTGATGCGGAAGACCTACTCTATGCGAATGATCGATATCCACAGATAGTTATATTTCTTAGTATATCACGAAATCTAAGTGGAGTAACTTGTGGTACAAGTGGTAGTTCTGGACTTTTCATAAACGTTTACGTTCTTAACAGTGATGATTATGAATATACATCATTCAGATAAAACAATCGAAAGTTGCAATGATATGTGAGTTATAATTTTAAAAAAATGGAAATAAAAGTCAATAAGAACAAATAATTTCCTCTTATTACAGATGGTGAAGTACGTCTTGTGGGAGGCACCTCGGATTCTGAAGGCCGTGTAGAGGTCAGATACAACGGAGGATGGGGAACTGTTTGTGATGATGGTTGGGATACACACGATGCCAGCGTGGTCTGTCGATCTCTCGGTTTTGCTGGTGCTCTTGAAGCTGTATCAAGGGCTGGATTCGGCCAAGGCACTGGAACCATCGTCCTTGATGGCGTCAATTGCTCTGGAAACGAATCGAGTCTCTTTGAGTGCTCAAATCTAGATCTTGGAGACAATTACTGTGGCCATTATGAAGATGCTGGAGTTCGTTGTCTAGTGTTTGGAGGTATGTTTAAGTGAGTTATTGTTAATAAAGTCATTTTGGTCGGTTCCGTAAAGTAGAACTTCGAATGTGATTTCTGTGTTCTATATGTCATGTTGAGTATCATGATAGTGATAATTCTTAGTTCATCGAGAAATCTGAGAGGAGCTACTTGTGGGGTCGATTTTATCAGAAAAAAAGATGTTCCCAATAAAAAAACTAATTTGGACATTGTTTTTTGCCCCTTATTTGAAGATATGTAAAAATATCAGTTTTTCGTATATTCTACAGGCTTTTTTAGGGTTTGTGAATTATGTGCTTACATTTTTCCCAGTTTCTCAGCAGATATTAATATTATCTCCACCAAATTAAAAAACATTTTTTGTAAAGCATACAACAATAGGTTTACAAAGTTATATTAATTTATTTTATTGTCTTCAATTATTAGTGACGTCATAAATTTGCATATATTTTGATATGCAATTGTTTGTTTAAAAACCTGTCAAAATCACTTGAAAGTTGTATTTTGTCTGCTATTATCATGAAATAAGTTTTCCAACCCCCTAATTTGGTATAAAATTATTCATTGATATGTTATCTGACGTTTCCCGCAAAAAGAAATCAGTATCAGTCAACTCGTATGCGCACCCACCCCCCCCCCCCCCGCGCATATTACGATTAATACATATAATGGGCCTTGGTGGGAGTGACTTGCTGTTTTTTCCTCTCGTAGGTTGATGCGGAAGACCTACTCTATGCGAATGATCGATGTCCACAGATAGTTATATTTCTTAGTATATCACGAAATCTAAGTGGAGTAACTTGTGGTACAAGTGGTAGTTCTGGACTTTTCATAAACGTGTACGTTCTTAACAGTGATGATTATAAATATACATCATTCAGATAAAACAATCGAAAGTTGCAATGATATGTGAGTTATAATTTTAAAAATAGGAAATGAAAGTCAATGAGAACAAATGATTTCCTCTTGTTACAGATGGTGAGGTACGTCTTGTGGGAGGCACCTCGGATTCTGAAGGCCGTGTAGAGATCAGCTACAACGGAGAGTGGGGAACTGTTTGTGATGATGGGTGGGATACAAACGATGCCAGCGTGGTCTGTCGATCTCTCGGTTTTGCTGGTTCTCTTGAAGCTGTATCATCGGCTGGATTCGGCCAAGGCACTGGAACCATCGTCCTTTATGGCGTCAGTTGCTCTGGAAACGAATCGAGTCTCTTTGAGTGCTCGCATCGAGGACTTGGAGACAATAACTGTGGCCATTATGAAGATGCTGGAGTTCGTTGTCTAGTGTTTGGAGGTATGTTTAAGTGAGTTATTGTTAATAAAGTCATTTGGTCGGTTCCGTAAAGTAGAACTTCGAATGTGATTTCTGTGTTCTATATGACATGTTGAGTATCATGATAGTGATAATTCTTAGTTCATCGAGAAATCTGAGTGGAGCAACTTGTAGGGTCCATTTTATCAGAAAAAAGATGTTCCCAATAAAAAAACTAATTTGGACATTGTTTTTTGCCCCTCATTTGGAGATATGTAAAAATATCAGTTTTTCGTGTATTCTACAGGCTTTCTTAGGGTTTGTGAATTATGTGCTTACATTTTTCCCAGTTTCTCAGCAGATATTAATATTATCTCCACCAAATTAAAAAAAAATGTTTGTAAAGCATACAACAATAGGTATACAAAGTTATATTAATTTATTTTATTGTCTTCAATTATTAGTGACGTCATAAATTTGCATATATTTTGATATGCAATTGTTTGTTTTAAAACCTGTCAAAATTTACTTGAAAGTTGTATTTTTTTTTTACGCGGACATGCAACCAAAGTTAATATTTTACGATGAACAGGGGAATGTGACTAAAAACGAAATTAGAGCAACTAACGGCTTAATGATTGACCATCATTGCGCTGATAAATATCGACCACTCTCTTGTACCAAGATCAATTTCTAAATTGCTGCTTTAAATCCTGTTCTAGTTCGATGATCCAAAATAAAACAATGGATCTATTTATTTTCATTTAAAAAGATATTGGTGGTCAAACGTTGACATTGATTTCCTTTCTTTCAAGAAACATACTGTGTACGTACTGATTTTATTTTGCTATATGAGAACATCCCCGATATCCCTGTGATTCCTTTTCAGTACGGCTCGTAGGAGTTCATTGTGAATCAGAAGGTAGAGTCGAGGTTTATCAGCACGGTTCATGGGGACCCGTATGTGATGACAACTTCACGGTAGCGGACGCAACCATTGTTTGCCAAATGCTCGGGTTACAAGTGGTGGAACTCTTAGACTGGGACGTCCCACCATCTGCAGTGTCCTCGATTAATGCTACGTTGAAGAATCCCTGGTGTAGCGGGAATGAGACAGATATCCGATATTGCATGCAAGAACCAAACGCAACTTGCAATAAATACGCAGCAGTCAAATGCAGCGGTGAGATATAATTCTTAATACAGGATTGCTCTTTTTTTACAAGGGGGAGTAGGGGGGGGGGGCTGGACGGGTTATGGGGACGAGATGATTTTTTATTTAATTTGAGCCAATGGCGTGCCATAATGTATGGTTACATTGAACACTTGGTACATGGTGTAGCTCTGTGAGACCATGTATTATGCCTAAGAACGCCATATAAACGGAATTTTGATCTATCATCGCAGAAGATCCTTTTCAAAATGATATGTTATATTAGTTTTACTGTAAATACTGCGAGCAGTGTACCTCCAAACGGAGTTGAAGTGAAATATGCATGAAAATTTATAGAAAGAGATAAGAACACCTGATGTGTCTCATGCAGGTGTACACAAGATACCATTATTGTTTTTAAATTACTAATCCTTGTATCATTACATTGTTGATGTTATATACCGTATGTTCTAATATAACGGCTCAGTAGCATTCCTGTTATAAAAGATATTTTGAAAAGGACGATTATTTGTTCTGAATATCCAGGTAATTTCTTTTGATACCTTCTCATTCCAACAGATCCCCTAATTCTTTGTGTCGGGTCGATTGGTGAGTATTTTGATGAAGACTGTCAATACATTTTGGGTCAATTTCAGTTCAACGGAATAATTGAGAATGACATGGCTTAGGTCAATATGATCAATCCGATATAAACAAAATTGTGGAAGAATATACGCAGCGATTCCTGAAATTCCCCCAAATCGATTAGAATTCTCAAAATTTACCACACTCTATCTTGTCTTCTCTTCGCTGATCTACACCGGTCATTTCCCTTACTAACTATGACAATGAAGCCTTTTTAAAGTAGATGTATCGGGTTCGAATGGATAAAACATTGGACTGTGGATCTTATGGTTTTTTTCGAATCCCGCCGCGGCACTAGTCTCCTTTGGAAAGATATTTCTCCAAATGTTTAACACCCGACCCAGGTGAGGTAAATGGGTACCCTACAGGAATTAATTCCCTGAAATGCTAGACCGCCTTAATGGATTTCTCTTTCTACGTGCCATATCCTGAGACGTTGTCGACCATGGAGTACCACAACTCTCTGTCCTTTATTCTATGAAGTAAGTCATTCTCCCCGAAATCAATTCCACTTTCAGAAATCCCACTCCTTAAGCTACTCATTCACAGAAAGCTCCTTCTACCACTACTCCTCCTCCCATCGATTCTTCCAGTCAGTGCAAGATTTTCCAAACCATTCTTCCGTATAACATGACTCCAGAAGCTCAGCTGTCGACCTCTAATAATATTCAGAAGCTTTGGTATCGTTCCTGGCATGGCAAATACCTCATTATTAGAAACTCTTTCTGTCCATGAAATTTTTAGCATCCTTCTCAGGATTCAAACTTTACAACTTTTCAGTCGCTTTCTTAGGTCAGTTGTCAGGATCCGAGCTTCACTTCCATACATCAGAACTGGATACATATATTAATTGAGTACGCGGAGTCTCGTTTTCATCGTCAGCTTCTTATTCTTTAAGATGTTTTCTAACATGGAGAAAGTTGATTTTGCAAGTGCAATCCTTCTCTTGATTTCTTGCTTGCATCTTGCATCGTCTGTAATTGTAGTCACTTTATTTGATTGATGTTGATCTTAAGAGAGCATGGTATTCTTCCCTTCTTTGAACTTACCATGCATCCCGTTTTCTTGTAATTTGATGATAATCCTCTCTTGTCACTTTCTCTGACAACAACATCCAAAATTCGCTGCAGGTCCTTAGCTGATTCTGCGATTAATATCTGCATACAGTATGTTTGTGATATTATGTCCTCCTAAATTGAATCACTTTCCTGTTCTAGGTGTTTAAGTATCAACTCACTGTAATAATTGAAGAGATCTGGAGACATGAAACATCCTTGCCGAACCCCCTCTTAATGTAGATGTAGTCACTTAATTATGTTTCCACTCTAACACGTGCTGTTTACTCCCGATACAGGTTTTGCAATAACTTTACATCCTTTGTGTCTAGTCCACTCTTGGTTAAGTCTTCAAATAACTGATTGTGTCTTACTTTACCAAATGCTTTTGTATAATCGATGAAACACAGGAAGACGTCTTTCTGCATTTCTACGGCCCTTTCTGCTAAAGATTGCAGAACAAAAACAGCATTTCTAGTTCCAGCATCCTTGACAGTTTGACAGATATGAGTTCTATACACGAACCCATTATTATTATTATCATTAATCATGAAAAAGAAGTAGGACGAAGTTTGTGATGATAAAGAAAGTCCAAGTTTGTAAAAGTGCACGAATATGAACAATATGATTAAAAACTGTATTAATTCAGACCAAAATAACCTTATACTTAAATATTGAATTAGTATTCGTCTGTTTATTTACTCAATATTGAATAAGTGTTTGTTTTTTTCTCTCTGGAACGGTTGTTATAATATCTGAAGACTTGCCTTTTAACCTTTCTTCTTTTCTTTGTTTTAGCGGACGGATACAGCGATGACTCTTCATTCCACCTGTCCAGTGACGTTGAACCAACAACGAGGGAACCGCTGCAGAAAATATATACTCAAACGATGACGACAGGTACGTCAACAACAGTGTCACGTAGACAGCCCTGCTAAAGCCGGGTTAATAATTGTAAAGTATGGGAACTTAAAGTTTAACAGAAATGAGTTATACACGAGCCCATTACTATTATTATCATTATTATTAATCATGAATAAGAAGTAAGTTAAAGTTTGCGATGTCTTAGAAAGTCCACGTTTGTAAAAGTGCAAGGATAGATCGATATGATAAAAACTGTAATATTCCAACCCAAAATAATATTGTACTTCAATATTGAATAAGTGTTCGTTTGTTTTTGTAATTGAATATTGAATAAGTGTTTGTTTGTTTTTGTACTTGAATATTGAATAAGTGTTTGTTTGTTTTTGTACTTAATATTGAATAACTGTTCGTTTTTTTTCTCTCGGGAATGGTTGTTACTGTAGTGACTTGACCTTAGGAGAACTTTGCATTAGTAGATATTATTGTCTTGTCTCTATTGTGTGGCTTGAAGTCTAGCCTGTTATTCCATTGTCACTTATTTCTTTTTAGACACCTGTTACATTACTAGAGTGCCACACATACTTTTTCTGGCAAGCACATTCCAGACCCTATGTATTGGGATGTGCAGCCACCTAATGTACTGGTAAAGCTTATACAGGCACATTACACTTGCTTGCCACACCTATTTCCATCACTTCTCCTGAGCTGTTCATATAGAGCACACGTATTCTAGAGAGTCTTGAGTCGATCTACAGCAAAGCTAATTCAGCTTCATCTTAATTTTTGTCCTATTTCTTCGCCTGTTTCTCTACTCGGTTCTGAGACCTTATTACTTTATAGAGATTATAAGTTTCTTCTTCCTTACTTAATTCGCAAAGAAGCGTCATTACTTTGTACATGGTCTTACATATTCTTTCTTCGGGTGCTGTGCAATATTTGAACTACTACCTGTGATATAATGAGCGCCTTGAGCAGTCTTTAAGAATGGATATATGCGCTTTATAAATTGACATCAGTATTATTATTAGTATTAGTATTAATATATGTTCCAAGTATCTGTACTCAACAGGTGTTTCTACGAGACAAGGTAGGAAAAAAATCATTTTCTATTTCTTTTATTTAGGTGATTAATTCCCTAAACTGGTGACCCCGACGTGATCCAGATTTTTGTTTCTTCTGTTGATCTAATCTACCTTAATTGTCATCGTCATTATCATGCCTGATACCGATAGCAATGTATCACCTAGTGAGGCTTCTGAGCCATCCCCCCCAAGTCTCATATGTTAGCTTAAAGCTTCCACCATTTTGAGCACATGATCATGATATTTGGTTTGCTCAAGTTGAGGCTCAGTTTCAAACAAGAGGAGTCTCGGTTGAGTCTACAAAGTTTGCTTATGTTGTCGCCTCGTTACAACCAGAGGTAGCTCTAGAGGTGTGCGATATTTTAATTGCCCCTCCCCAAACAGAGTCGTACAAGATACTTAAAGCAGCACTGGTTAAGCGAACTTCTGTCTCTGAGCAAAAGCGACTAAACAAATTGCTGACGAGTGAAGAGTTAGGGGATAGGTCGCCCTCCCAACTCCTTAGGAGAATGCAACAATTATTAGGCTCTAATACTTTGGAGACTAGTATACTGAAGCAATTTTTTGCAACGCCTGTCAATCAATGTGCAGTTGATTCTAGCTTCGACAAGCGATGATGTTAGCCTGGTTGAGCTGGCGGCATTAGCAGACAAAATTGTTAAAGTTGCTGGTCCGCCTACTGTTTCCCAAGTCTTACCTAGAGAGGTGATAGCGCAGACTTACGCTTGCGCCACTCCCAATGACTCTGGAGAAGTACATCGACTTTCTACCCAGGTAGCTCAACTGGCTGCTCAGGTGCAAGCCTTGACTTGTTCTCTACAGGAGGACCGCATAAGTCGCAGTCGACAGCGAGGCCCGAAGAATACTGGCCATCGCCAATCAGCTTCCCGTAGCCCGAGTCGGCATCAGCAACATGCTGGGGCTGAATGTTGGTACCACTGGAAGCAGGGCAAACAAGCCCAGAAGTGCATAAGTCCTTGCTCATACTCGGCAGGACGGAGCCGCCCTGGATATGTCCAGGGAAACGGGCCCGCCAAGGAATAGCGGCGACTTATGCACTTTGCACCATTCAACCCAGTCGCCTTTTCTTTGTTCACGATAAACAATTAGGCACACGTTTCCTTGTTGTTACTGGGGCTGAAGTTAGTATTTTCCCTCAATCCATGATAGGAAAATCGGCGATGGTAAGTGCAACAAATTTTCAACTTCAAGCTGTTAACAAGTCACCCATTAAAGGTACTATGCCCCTTTTGCAGCCGACCTCAAATTCTGTAGAACTTTGCAGGAATTAGAATATGTCATGTATGTCCTATCTGTGAAATTTAAACGTAAGCAGTGTCCTCATATTCAAATTATGCAAGGAAATCCGTTTACTTGCTAGACTTCACTGTCAGACACTATTGAGTGACTGACTGGCTTTTTCTTCTTTGGTAATAACATACATGGAAAGAATTGTAAAGGGTACATGAGCATTTGTCTACATCAATAACCCACTTCTTGTGATGGCCAAAATTAAACTGATTGAATCTTTGCGCAGCATAAAACGTATGACCATGCGGTACAATTCGTCGCTGTTTTCACGAAGTGACGGTAGTGAACAAAAATTGCATTCACTTTGCGTGACGATTTTCCTCACTACCGTCACTTCGTGAAAATAAGGAAGAATTGTCTGAAAATCAAGACTATTACTTTTGGGCTCTATAGCCCTAAAGTCGATTTGACAACTAATAGTCGTTATTTTCCCACTTGAAGACATTTTTCAAGCCCCACTTTTTTTAGGGAAGTTCTAAATTAGTATTATCTTTCAAATGCAGTTGGAATTTAACTTTTTCATTTTTTTGGCTTGCAAATGGGACAAAGTACCTCTAAGACTTTTTGGCCAAAGATCTTTCACTCTTGATCTTGGGTTGCGGCGAGTCGGTTGAGTCGGTACATACACAGCCATCATTAGCCCGGTGTATGTCAAGCAAGATACTTCGGACCGTTTCCACTCCCTTCTTCGCGAGTATCCTGACATCACCCGGCCAGTATACAAGCACTCAGAAGTCAAGCATACAACCACCCACCATATCCAAACTCTACCTGCTTCAGCCCGCCCTCGTCGGCTTGCTCCGGATCGGCAGCAGATTGCCAAGGCAGAGTTTGAACGCATGCTTGAACTCGGCATTATCAGACAATCTGATAGCAACTGGTCAAGTCCCTTGCACATGGTTCCGAAGAAGACACCAGGAGACTGGCGACCTTGTGGAGATTATCGCATGCTTAATGCTCGTACTATTCCTGATAGATACCATATTCCTCATTTGCAGGATTTTTCTGCGTCACTTAGTGGCAAGACAATCTTTTCAAAGATTGATCTCATCAGGGCATATGATCAGATCCCAGTCGAGCCTAGCGATATCCCCAAGACAGCTATAACCACTCCATTTGGATTATTTGAGTTTGTAAGGATGCCGTTTGGCCTCCGCAATGCAGCTAAGACCTTCCAAAGATTGATGGATAATGTCACTCGCGGTTTTCCTTTCGTATATGTTTATCTAGACGATATTCTGGTAGCTAGTACTACCAAATACGAACACGAGACACATCTCCGCCTACCCTTTGACCGCCTGCAAGAGTATGGAATCATTCTCAACCCCGCCAAGTGTCAGTTCGGATCACCTTTACTGCCCCCCCCCCCCACTCAGTGTTATTTAGGGTACGCATATGCTTGTTCCCTCTTTTTGAAAGCACCCCCTATCTGAGGACTGCCAACATTTCCGAACCCCCCTTTCGCGGGGTTTTCGCGGGGTTTTGCTGCCTTAGAGACCCTCCTAAATCAAGAAAAATGCTCAATGTACCCCCCTAAATTCGGAATAATTTCTCAGGAGTCCAAAGAGATGAGAGAAGAAAAAATTATCATCCCCTTTTTAAAGAAATCTCCGGGTGAAAAGTCAAATACACCCCTTTTTTTTACAATTCTCGGGCCGGACTTTGTGGCACAAAAAGTACCCCTTTACCGGACATTTTGGTAACACACATGCGGTTATTCCGACCCCGGAGTGGGGGGGGGGGGGGGCGGGCTTTACTGTCTTTTCTATGGCATAAAGTTGACTCGGAAGATCAAAAGTGAAAGCTCACATGGTCATGAAAGTTAAAAATCCCAGAAAATTTCTTATGAGTGTGATAACTTTTTGAAATTCATCAGATGTCACCTAAACTATTGTCAATATATATTATACAAGCATAAAGGCAGAGGCATATTAGAGACGCAGTCGCATACACTTTCGTCATGTTATATTGTAAAACAGTATCTGAGGAACTAACACTTCAACAATCTCTGCTTCTAGTTGGTTCCTCTTTTCTCGTGCTTTTTCTATTATATTTGTCGCTTCATTGCATATTTTTGTAATAAAATTATTCATTGTATGATGTTTTGCATGAGAAGTAAAAAAAAATCATTTCATTTCATTATAGTTTTCGCAAATAAAATTGTTATACTTTGTGGAACACGCAAATCAAGATTTACCATGGCCAAATAATATATGATAGGCCTATAATCGACTGAATTTTTTCTTCTCCTGGACACGCTTTTGATATGTGCATCTCATGCTTATTAATATTTGTGATCGATTGCCCACTATACAGCTACAACCCTGTCACCAATCAAAGGAGCTTTAGATAAAATATTGAATGTAAGTACATACATAATGTAAGTTGCGGATAAATCTACTGTGAGAAAAATGACTGGGCCTAATGCGTTTTCGAATCAGGGAATGTAATTTTATAATTTATATTTTAAAACTTCGACCAATCAACAACCACAAGGTACGCTATGTAAACACTATTAGATCTCTTTTTAACCACATCGGACTATCTGATTGCTATTATACCATTTACGATAGTCTACAATTTATGTCCTGGCTATACCCTGAATAAATGGTTTTCATTGACAAAAAATTACTCTTAAGGTTATCTTTCCCCAAAAAATTATTTCCTTTAAACTGACGAATTAAATATAAACATTATGTACATTCATTTCCTCTTTTTGTTTAAACACACTGCTCCTCGTTGTCATCGTTGACCATGATCAATGTACTTTAAATGCTGTAAATCTGTAGATGTCAACCTTTCGATATTTTTTATCTCCAGGATACTATCACGGAAGACAATTTAAATACCGTCTCAGATGAACTGGCGAACGTGACTGAGGATTCGAACAAATTTGATGTGGAAGATCTCCAGTCTGTCACAGACAAACTAAGTTCAATTGTTGAATTTGCGTCAAACCAAAACCTGACGGAAAAAGCCATCGCACAGGTAAACATACCTTTTAACAGTGAGTATCCATCAATTAAAACAAAGAACGGACAGCAAACGAACATAAATAGGAATGTAATTAGGCAGGAGTGCCTGCTTTGAGACGATACATGTCGTATTAAGTTTTGTTTAGCGGTTAACGATGCGGGAGGGGGTGGGGGACTAAGCCAGGTTTGTTCTATTTCCTGCCACGTTTGACTGGGCACCAGGGTCTTTAAAAAGTGTCTCCTTGTACCAAGTTTGGGATGACGGAATGAATGCGGGTCAAGCCTTATGCATGTCTTAAATCCTATCAAAATTTAAATTCAGCTTCGTGTTTCAGCGTTTAAGTGTCTAAACTGTTACACCTTACGTACGCTTTCAAAGGACATGGTTTCAAACCGGAGGATAACCATAGATTATTCGTAAATGGCCTAGACATACTAATTTCTTATGTCCTGATATTGACAATCTCTTTGCTCAATCGTTTATTGCTCAATTTATCATGCATAATGTATTTGTCTCGAACAGCACATAAATCACAAAAGTTTCCTTACCTCAAAGATGTTAGTAAATGCAAAGTAGAAAACATAATGTTGATAACAACCAGAGAAATTGGCTGTGGACTTTGACTAAAAAGGTAACATCCCAAATATACTTTGTCCATTTTGAATGACTTTGTAAAATGGCTCACTTCAAACAAGGGTTGCGAATAAAGCTCAGTTGCGTCATCATAACAAATAAAATATCATGAACTTTGCTCATAATAAGTCATTATTAGAGATTGATTTGACATTACACACAACCTATTCATATTCACTAAACAAATGTCAATAAGGTCTGCAATTGTTATCAAATTGAAATAGATGCATAATAATAATATTAATAATAATAGTGGCTACTTGTATAGCGCACAGGTCTACCTTTCGGTGCTCATGGCTTTTGACCCTATTTTGTTGCTTACGCCCAAACTTGGTACGAAAAGATTTTGCTAATACTTTTAGACAAGGCCGTTGCTCAGTCATCCGTGGTAGCATGGTTATGAATATAATAAATGTTAAAAAATGAGAGTGTCATTTTAATCGATGTCTACAAAATATCATTAATAAAGGTGTCTGTGAGTGTGATAGGAGCGGTGGATAATATCTTGAACATCCCAGAGAGTACCTTCGAGACAGCGAGCTCCCAGCAGGTCTCAAAGACAAATAACATATTGACTACAATCTCGATACTTACTGAAAATATTCAAAAGGCATCCACCAAGAACTTCACCTACAGGTTTGTATGAACCATAGTGCCATTATTAGTTCTAAAAGTCATGGGCACAATACATTCGAATCATTTAGGTGCCCCATCTCAAATACCAATAAATTGGGGACATACGTAACGTTTTACTCGGTCTTAAGATATCGCCAAGAGTATCAAAAATCTTACTAAATTTTGATGACACTGATGATTCCAAAGGCAATTTAAAATTATAAGCGGTGAAAACGGGTGCTTGTGTCTTGTTCGTGCACTAGAAGGGTAATGCTATTGGCGTTTTGGGGGAAAGTCCGTATATCCTGACATCTTTAATACAACAATGGCCCTTTTTTTAAGGGTCAGGTGAAATTCTTTTTTTTTTCCAAAGACTATTAACAAATTGAGATCTTGACTTACGTGCGGAGGATCCGCTTTATACGAATTGTAACAATATTCTATTATTGTTTTTTAGACAAAAGTATCTACATGAACATCATTTTAAACTTTATTTCTGTGTAGTGGATCAAATATTGTACTGGCAGCTGTCAAAGTAGACAGGAAAAAATTTCCCCTCACGACGGCGATAGGAGGAGCCATGGATGATGTCATAGACTTTTCAGCCAATGAAGGATCTCCGTCTAATGCGGCAGGTGTAACGTCAGTATCTCTGCCGGAAGCAATTCTCCCTTCAGAATCTAGTAGGTTCCCCTCATCCAAAAGTATTGACTTTTATGTATAAAATACAGTAATGATAAATTGCAATTGTAAAGTAAATTCGGACCAATGCAAACATGCAAAATAATTTATGATAAGAACCAATGCAGCAAAGGGAATGCAAGGTAATGCAGGTACCGATCAAACTAAATTTCGATCCCAAAGTGTGAAAATTATATTTATATGATAATCACGAGTGACAAGTCGGTCTAAGACAAACGGCCCCATATTAACTTGCATCATGTATCATGAAATAACATGATTTTTGTTAATCATTCCAGGTACTAACCAGGTAATATCCGTCAGCGTCTTTCTTCTAAACTCGCCCAAGCTGTTCCAGGGTAACAGACCGTCCTCATCCAGTACTCCATCGTCTGGAGACAAGCAGAATCAGCAACCGAAGACGGAGTCGGTTGTCGCTTCTCCTATCTTAACTGTGACCATTGAGGGAACTGATATCAAAGACCTCCCTGATAATGAATCAATTGTCTTTGTGTTTCCTGTGAACCAGGTAGGCCTATGGTGTCACGACATACATTCCTGAAGAAAGTAATAGAGAGGATGCACACAAATAATCATATAATATACGTTTCTAATTTTGAGATACAGAAGGTTAAAGGATGGAATCTACAAACACTATTAACCCATTGTTTACTGGAACCTGGTGGTCCCTGTGTTAAGTCTATGGGAATTAGAGAATTCAGTAGTCAACAGGTTAAGAGAAGACAGATTGATGCACTTCCGAGGTCAAAATATTCAATCTCCATGCCAATATTTTATATGTTACTCTCATTGCAAACTGAATAAATGAAATATTAAGATAAGTACCAACAAAAGCATAATCATTCCTAGAAAATTCTTTGCAAAAATTAATCCTTTTTTTGGTTAAATATCAACCTTTAACTCAGACATTGATTAGAGAAGAAAATGATGCTGAGGTGTCTGAACGTTGTGTGTATTGGGACATCGACTTGGGAGAATGGTCGGACGAAGGGTGTAGAACCGAGAAAACGGCTCTTGAAGGTATGGTGTCTTGCCGGTGCTCTCATCTCACGAGTTTCGCCGTTCTACTGGTATGCCAACGCTGAATCAATAATTCTAATTCCAAATAGCATGGTAAAAGTTTCATAAATCAGCAGCATTCTCTTGAATATATCCTAATCTATTTCAACATATTTATTACATGTATATATATATATATATATATATATATACAAATATAGTTTTAAAAAACACCCATGCATTAGAGTTATTCATTTTAACATGGCCAGTGGAAAATGTGGCAATGAATTTAACGGTTCGGGTGAACCATCGAATGGAGAAGATGAAAAGCGATATATTGCGAAAAGATTATCGAATAGTTTCATCCTCTCGTTTTAATGGTCTACCAGTTACACTTTATACATACCTTTTCGACGTTTATTTGGGGAAAAAACACTCTGGGCCGGTAGAATTGTGTCCGTTTCTAGATTACACTAATACAATATGTATTTTGTTATGTTTATTCTTCATAGGATATCAAAGGAAGCATCATATCTAAAGCTCTTGATGTAATCAGTCGCATCGGTTGTATAGCTTCGATTGTTTGTCTCGTCATAACCCTCTGCATTCTGCTAGGTTTTAGGTGAGATTTCAAAACTCCCTACCCTCATCAAACAGTACAATGCATGTTTTGAACATGGGGGCTATCAGAGGAACAGAAATATAATATAAAGAGATATCTAAAGATCACAGACAGAGAATAATTGCTACCATGTTACAGAACATTCGACGCCCTATTAATCTGAAAAGAGTCGTTGTATTTTGATGCTTCTAAATAACTGACAAAATTTCCAGAAGATGTCGTATTCGATTTTTCTGTAAAAATTAGAAACATGATATTCCAAAGAAGCCACAGTTGATACATGTTGTAACGTTGAGACAAAGATCTTCTTAATAAATAGTTGGGGGAAAATACAATTTCTCAAGGAATTAATAATTTATATCTACAAAGTGTGAAAGAGTAGCAAAGTACACATGAAATCTGCAAAAGCAAGTATTATTAAAAAATAAACTATATTAACACTTTCAAGAGGTTGCATCTTGTCAGAAATATTCTTTATCATCATTGGTATCATCTTTACTTCACAGGAAACTGCGCAGGAAACAGCCACAGCAGATCCTTATCAATCTCAGTTTCGCGCTGCTAGCTCTGTACGTCACTTTCGTCATCGGTATTGACCGACCAACCTCGAGGATCAGCTGTACTTTGGTTGCTATCCTATTGCATTACTTCTGCCTTGCATCGATTGCTTGGATGGGTGTAGAATCCTTCAACATGTACATGATGTTTGTTAGGGTTCTGAATTCATACATACCGAAGTTTCTACTAAAATGCTCTGTGATTGGTTGGGGTAAGTTGCTGGATTTAAAAGTAAAACAATTGTCATAAACTTTAATATAAAATTATTTCGTGAACATATCGCATATCGATTATTATTTATAAATTTCAGAGGAAAGGTCTCTAAAAGTGAACTCTCGGTTTCTCATTTCCAATGATCAACGTAACTGTTGTGCTATTAAACTATTTTGTTGACAACCATCCATGTTCCTTCATCTTTACTTTCTCAATAGTAACTTTTTACTTGAATATTTACACGAATTGATGTTACAAATGGTTGACACCGTGAAATTCTTGTCATTCCTCACGAGGCAGCAACATATGCCATTAGCTTACCTTATATAAACTCATATGTACGAAAAGGTTGGGGAACACCAGGATATTCCTATATTTTCTAACACGATATAAAAAGAGAATTTTTCATTGAATAGACAAGGGTTTAATCTGCTGATGATCATTAGTAGATAACGTAAAAGGGGAACGGGTTAATCATCTATATAACAAAGCTGGTTTACCAGTTTTGGTAGGGAATTCTTGCCACTTAATTACAATGCTACAGCTTCGTTATTCATTTTTATTTGTTGCATCTGAACATAAAATCATGAGCCAAAAATGAAACTAAAGGCTATTATTCTGGTTTCTCTCCCGACCTGTTAACATTTAACATGTCTTAATTTTGTGCGTATCCCCACTTTTTATGTGCTATTCTTTCCAACTGTGTTGTCTATTACATTTGTATACAGGCATTCCATTGGTTGTCGTCATAATAACAGTTGCCAGCAAGTGGACAGCTTACCAAAATTATGAATAGTAAGCAATTATTGAAAATTTGTATATTTTAAATATTTGCATATTTGTTTATAAAATTAAAACAAAAAATCCCACGAGAGTTACTGAAGCTATTTTGTTATAAAGAATATTTCATTTTCATTGTGTATCTGATTAATGTTCCAGTCAAATTCCAACGATTTAACCAGGTGGAAATTACGCAATGTGTGTGGGTGTCCGTGTAAGATGTGCGCGTGTGTGTATGTGTGCGAGAAGGTAATATTATGTTACTTTACAAAAGAATCCTCTGCTACATTCATGATAGTTTTCTTGCAAAAGACATCTACTTTATGACGGAGAATCATTGTCGAACTGGTGACCTATCATCTATAATTTCTTCTTATTTCCAGCTGTTTTATTCTCCCTGGATATTCGTTATACTTCGGACTGGTCCTTCCCATCGGACTCATCCTGTCATTCAATGGCATCATTTTCGCTATGGTACTCTACAAACTGAGTTGTGGTAGGATCTCAACCTCCAAGTCAAGCACATTGGAGTCAAAGAAAGAGAATACCATCAAAGCGCGCATGGAAGCCATTCGCCGCGCCCAAAACGTCGTCGCGATAGGCACGCTGATGGGTCTGACATGGGCTTTCGGGTTTCTGTCTTTTGGTGGAGGTCGCTACTTGTTCAACGCCTTATTCTCCATCTTTAACTCCCTCCAGGGAGTTTTTGTGTTTCTTCTCTTTGGCATGAGGCAACCAGAGCTGAGAGAAAAATTGACGATAACTAAGAATCGTTTTCTGCATGGTGCATCGTCTGCCCGTAGACGCAGTTCTGAATTTTGGGCATCGTCGAGTGGAGCACGTATGACCCAACGACCTTCTGACGTCACGTTCATCTCGACGGTTAAAACTGATTCTGTTGCTGAAGGTCAGGCTTCCACGTACTTCGAAAGTACTCTTGATACAGGTCCACCTTTAAATAAACAGTCGGATGATACTCTTCTTTAATGACAGAAGAGAAACAGACCTCTACGATTCTATAAAGTGCGACCCAGAAAAAACGAAACCGAGAATTGTCGATGTTTCATCATAACTTAATCACAATTATAAGTAATAAATGACACAGATTTGTAAAGCTTATACACAAATAAATATTTGGGTAATCTTACTCAGATAGGCAAACAAACTTTGACACTATAGTGACACACTTAACTGAATACATTAACTCATTAAATTGAGATTTATAACTCACAGGAATGAGTTTTGTTAATTTGACATTATAGTGACATGGCAAATGAGTATTTTAAATAAGTGAATTATTTAACCTAATGTTGTGAGTAAATCGATCCAACTCAACTAGTGAGTAATGCTTCATTTACTCAGTCAGTCAGGTTATATCGCCGTTCGTACGGTGAGTTTGTATGTTTGTCACTTAAAAATGGAAGTCCTTCGCCATGCACTACCTACACTTCGGTCGTGCACAAGAAGAGCTTCAAAATTTCGGCTCTAGATCTAGATTTTATATCTGATCGGTAGCCTTAACTTGTTTTAGAAAAAGGTCTGCATAAAATTCAAGGGATCCCTTTACTACTAACTGATTCAAAATTAAGAAAAATTAAATCTACTTACACTTATTCTGGGGATCGTCGGCCGCTAAAAACGTGACGGTCGGGTACGTATGTACGATCCAACGAATAAAGAGTCTGTGACAAATTAGGGAGCAAAGAGCCACTCTACACACTTTTTTTTACTCATCCGGTCACTAAAGTTGGAGAATAATCTATACTTTAATGAGTAAAAAGATTCCAATTGTTTGAACAATGACCATGCTAATTATGTATGTAATACATATGATAATATTGTGATATGCTTATGTGATGCTAGTGAATCTCTATATCACTGTAAAAACAAGGTTCATAATACTAGGCCTGGCTGGAATGAGCATGTGTCAGAGCTCCACTCTGCTGCTCGTGAGGCTCACCTACTCTGGGTTGAAGCTGGCAAAAACAGACAGGGACGGTTATTTGAGCTAAAAAAAGAGGGCCAATGCACGATTCAAGTATGCTCTCCGTTTTATTAAGAATAATGAGAAGTCATGCGGGCGGACTCCGTTGCTCGTAAATTGCAGGGTAAAAGTTATTATTTTGGAAAAAAATGAAATGTGTTAATAATAGTAAAGCGCCCCTTCCAACTAATATTGAAGGTATCTCTGGTGATGAAAAAATATGTGAATTGTGGTGTAGCCATTATAAGGATTTGTTTAATTGTGTACAGAGTACGGTGCAGGATGTAACTAATGTTGACTTTGATGTAAATATGGTTATCTCTCCTGAGGAGGTAAAAGAAGATATTAGAAAATTAGACGACAATAAGTCATGCGGTCTTGATACTATTACAGCTAAACATTTAAAGTTTGCAAGTCCGAAACTCATGCCCTTGCTTGCAATGTGCATTTCCGGATTTTTGATTCATGGTTTCTTACCAGATATTATGATTTCCGTTGTTTTGGTGCCGGTCCTTAAAAACAAAGCTGGTCGCATTACTAGTAAGGACAACTATAGACCTATATCATTGGCTAGTGTCCTGTCCAAAGTGCTGGAAAAGATATTGCCTGATCGGTTGGAGATGTAAATTCTTACTAAAGACAACCAGATCGGTTTTAAAGCCAAACATGGCACTGACATGTGTATATTTGCTCTGAAGAAAGTTATTGCAAGTTATCGTAGCAGAAATTCTTCCTTGTTTCTTTGTTTTCTTGATGCTTCCAAAGCTTTTGATCGGGTAAATCATGAAAAGCTGTTTACGAAAATGGCTGATAGAGGTATTTCTAAGTACCTGATTAGGATACTCGTGTTTTGGTATACCCATCAAACAATGATGCCTAGATGGGGAAGTAGTGTGTCTGAACCATTCCATGTCATTAATGCAGTTAGATAGGGAGGTATTCTTTCTCCCTTTCTCTTTAACCTGTAAATGGATGGTCTATCCGACAATTTGAATGCTTGTAAAAAAGGCTGTGTAGTTGGCAGTATAGTAGTCAATCAGTTAATGTATGCCGATGACCTCGTTATTTTTAACCCGTCAACTGCTGGGTTGCAGAGTTTGCTCAAGATTTGTTCTGATTATGGATATGATAATGATGTCAAATATAATGCAAAAAATAGTCATGTTATGATGATTAGATGTAAGGAACACTGTAGATTGGTATTCCCGGATTTTTATTTATGTGGAGCTAAACTCAATGTGTGTACAGAACAGAAGTCATGTATCTTGGTCATTTCTTTTTATACTGAGGATCTCTGTGATGATAAAGATATTAGTCGACAGTGTCGTAAATTATATGCTCAAGGTAATATGCTCGTTACGAAATTTCATATATGTTCTCCAGATGTGACGGTGGCATTATTTAGGGCATACTGTACACCTTTGTATACTGCGCATCTGTGGAGTAATTTTAAGAAGAGCTGTTTGCACAGGCTTGCTGTGGCCTATAATGATGCCATGAGAATGCTTCTTAGGGTACGTAGATACTTTAGTGCTAGTCGAATGTTTGCTGAGTTGAATGTTCTGGTCCGTTCGGCTGTTTTACGAAATCTCATGTATAAGTTCATCCAGAGAGTGGATGTCTCTGAGAATGGTATTGTAAAGGTATTAGTGAACCCCACGTATAGTTGCCTTAGGTTCACATCGGGCCTCTGGAAATTTTGGCTTAATAGACTGCTGACACCTCGGAATTGATCATATTTTGCATAATGTTACCAAGGATTATCCAGCCTCTCATGGTTGCAGTATAGTCCTTAGTCCTTGTTGCTTGTTATAATATCTAGTTATCTATTATTAGTATATTGTTTTAGTTGTTGAGCAGAGAGTGTTACAATTAAGTTACAACTTAATTTTGTTATACATATATTTATTTTAATCTTGCAGTTACAGGTACAGCTTAGAGTTAGATTGCTATAGGCCTTCTGTTATCAATTTTACAGATAAAGGTTACATGTTACAGTTACATTGTATATACGTAGTATAGTTAGTTGTTATATTCTTTAGTATTTGTACGGTTTGTTGTTATTATACTCATCATGTTTATACTCAGCTCTTTTCCCTATCTATATGTAACATATGTTTTATGGACCTCTGCCTTGTGCAGCTGAGTCTGAAATAAAGTTCTGAATTGAATTAAATTGAATTGAATTCATAATTTTGAGCTGCTTGTTGATAATGTTCTAATAGAAAAAGGTTATCAACAACATTCTTAGGTGTATATACTGTATAAATGAAAGATGTAACTGGAATGATCATGTGAACTGTATCTCTACCCCTATTTCTCGCAATATTGGTATACTATTTAAGCTAAAATATTTTTGGCCAACACATGTGCTAAAAGTATGCTATATAATACACTGGTTTTACCATATATTTCTTACAGCAATATCATATGGGCTACTCATATTAGTACAATACTAATCGTATATTAATGTTACAGAAACAAAGCAATTCGAGTTTGTACCGATGCAGGTTATCGCGACCGCACTGACCCTTTATTTGCCATGATAACGGCATTCTCCCCCATAACTAGTCATATTATTCCAACATAATGCTAATTTTCACTCCTACCCAACAAGGCATTCCAATGACTATCACCTATTTAACGCCAAAACAGCCTCAGCTCAAAACTCAATTAGACATTCTGGCCCTGATATCTGGAATGCACTACCCCCTGAAATAAAAGTCGATTATTATACAATGCTATTTAGAGCGGTGAAAATGTTTCTTATTGCGCATTATCTTTAAATCCACAATCAAAATTTGCTTACCATTAAATCTTCATAAGTTCCCCTCGTATACCCGTCGTTACAAAAGTCGATAATTTTCGGTACTCTTATTTGTTTGCTTCCATTCATTGAAAAGTTGAATTTAACCTTTCATGACCTGGTATGAATTAACGTATGAATAAAAAGTGGCCTACTTGGGATACTAACTTAACACTGTCTTCTATACAAACATTCCAAGGCTCCGACTCGCAGGCCTAGGTTTACAGTCTTTATAATTCAGCTCGCTGATCTCACATTCTTTTTCATATCGACCAGAAACCTCGCGAGTCTTTTCATTCTATAATGTATCCCAAGTTGGCCACCCTATATTCAAATGTGCATCTTCTTTTCGTTTTTGTTTTATCTACATAGGCCTATATCACATCAAAATCCAACTACCACATACATCTGTGAATCTTAATGTACACCACCTCTTTCTTTTCCCCTCTTTTTCTGTCTCTCTCTCTCTCTCTCTCTTTCCCCTTTTACCAATATTTTCCATCCATATTTGTACTATTATGTATCTATTGAGGGTATTCATGCTTTGCTTACTTTGTCAACCCTCCCATTTGATGTTCTCAATTAGTAACAGTCAGCCTTACTTTATTCTATATATATTCTTTTGTCATGTGTAAAATTTGCAATGTTTTGTTCGTTATATATTTGTAAAAATGCAAAAGAAAAAGAAAGTCAAACAGAAATAAATAAATCAAAAATCAAATAAATCAAAACAGGAAAAGATATGACTCTTGGTTCTATAACTACAAAAAAGATTTATTCAAAATTAAGTGCAAGGGTTACTCAAGAACCGTCAACTATTTATATCTGGTCGAATGTTTTGCATTACCAGACTATTTCAATTGGAACAAGTTTTTATAGTTCAAAATGTGTAAAATTGGAGATAACATGATTATAAGCAATTCAATTTTAAATTTCTGTACAATATTTTACCTTCAAAAGAAATTCGCTAATATGGCGTGTTCTTAATGACAGCAAGTGTAGACAGTGTGAGGAGGTTGAAACAACTTCTCATTTGTTATACACTATAAACTCGTTAGAACATTTTGGAAAATCCTTTAAAAAAATTATATCACCTTTTCAAGATAAATGTTTATATAAGTGAAGAACTTCTAGTAATAGGCTATAAAATGAACGATGTTACTTGTTCTTTTTCTTATATTTATATATATATATATATATATATATTCGTTTTAATGTTTTGTAATACTGCAAAGCGCCAGCGGGGGGGGGGGGGCGCATATAGTGACGCAGTGTCGCTTGACGTCGTGTCCTGTGTGCGTCCTTTGCTGTTAATTTGCTGTAAATGTCTTATCCTCATATAGGTCTTTATACAAACAAAATTCGTGTACATATTTGTTTTCCCGTTAATGTTGTTTTGTTAATTTTCTCGATATACGTGTCATGTTTGGTGTCCCAATCACAAGTTTGTTTTCAAACTTCTTCAGGGGCTCCTAATCCTATGTTTTTATATTTTCATGAATTATTATTGTAAAGGTATTTTTATGGTTGAATAAATAAATGGAAATTGAAATTGAAATGTTAACGCTTATTCGCAACATAGCACAGTACGCAGTATATTGAAACTTTATAAAGTGTATATTTAGGTATTTAGGTAAAAAAAAATACAACGACAAATCTTTATGGTTTGAATAGTTTATAGTGAAATATTATTTTAAAAGTGTAAGTAATTAGAAATTTGGAAAAGTAGGTGAAGTTCAATTTTTTTTCAAATCATTAGTTGCTGTAAGATTTGATTTTGTTATTGTATGTTATTATGTTATTGCTAATAAATACATCTTTACAAAAAATGACCTTTAAAATAAAGATATTTATTCTGGAACTTTTTTTTTCTTGTCTAAAGCTATAACAACCTAAAAAAAAAAGAATTTTAGGCCAATTTATTGAACGCTGTTTTATGGAGAAAATTCCCAACTCTACTCAATGCATCTTCAGTGCACACATTACAACTATGTGTTATCCCTCTGTACATTGAGCTTCTTTGGTCTACCTATATTTGCTAATGGACTGGTCCGCACAGTCGCCTTTGTGTGGCTGTGTGTGTAGTTGGCGCGTAGGGTCATGAGACGTACCTGTGCGCGCAGAGCAAAGAAAGACAAGCACAGATCCGCTTTAGTGGAATTTCGACCTGAAACTTTTCCATGTGCTTGGGCACCGAGCGTATTTTGGTGCCCCGCAGATCACCGGCCGGCCGCCGGGCAATTTCTTTAAAAAAATTAGCCGGTGGCCGGTGGGATACCACTCGGGAATCGATGGGTCATCAGTCGGTCACTGCCGGGACGCCGCCCGAAAAATCTCCCCGATTTCGCCCAGTTTTGACCTAAAATCGACCGGCGACCGACGGGAAATAGACAAGGTACCGCCCAGGCATCGCTGTGGTTCTACAGCATGCTCGACTTCTCAAAAAAATCGTTAGGCGATGCCTAAATTCTAGCGGCGACCGAGCATGCTACAAATCGGTCGGTCGCCGCTCTGAGTTGTTGCTGAGCAAAGGTGGCGACCTTCTTCTACTCGGGGCCTCTATTTAACGTCCTGTCCCAGAGACGAATAGGGTGGACAAATTTTAATGTAGCGCCTTTATCTGACAATCAGTACATGACATCGGATTATACTTTTATCTAATGCTTTATGATTTCTCAAGACACGAAAGCTCATGGTTTTTGTTATTCTTCTTTCAATAGCATTTATTTATAAACTGAAGACTTTCATTTCACATTCAAATAAAAATATCAAACAAAATCAAATAAAGTCTAAACAAATTTTTACCAGTACATTTCTTGTTAACTTCCAGTCTTTTTAGTAGTTCACAAGCAAATACAAATTCAAATTGGATTTTCTATTATCAACAATCTTATAATTTCGTAACAACTGTCCACAAAGCTATGGTAATAAAATCTTCTATTTCGTTATGTTCGCTATTTTTTTAATGAAAAATCAATGTTAATGACAATATGCTTGTGAAAAACTGTTTTAATCAGCCAGGTAACATATGCCCCAATTTGTTTTATTTAATTTACACGTAACCAAAGCATTTATAATATCTTTATCTTCTTGACAATTATGGTATTTTGCATCTTCACTCATTCTCCATTTACATATATTACTTTCCACAGGCAATACGCTATTCAACACTGTAAAATTGAATTATTTCTATTTGTTTTCTTTTACTTGTAATAAATCCCGTTCAAAACAAATCTTTCATTTTGTATTCATCCTTTTAAAAAAATCCCAGAAGAAACAACATCGTGTATTTACCCCTTCCTGCTGTATCAGATGGTTATGTTAATACCACAAAATAAAATATGTTAAAGGTAATACAAAGTTTTGGTATGGGTTCATGAATTTGGTTCAAATGAACATATTGGAAGCATTTACGATTTTACCATATTTAATGATCGTTGTCGCGCTTGAAATCGAGTCTAAAGTGATGAAATGTTAAATAAAAAAATCGTTATATTGTAAAGCACCCTCTCAAAAGTGATATTACTTTAGTCTTAAAAACATGTTTCGTGACTACAATCTACCGATTTGCTATATCCGTTTGGAACTGCATATTCTGAGATTTCCATGGTCGCAGCTACCATGGAATGGCCCAAGGCGCTATTTAAAACAAAAAAATATAACTTTGACTGCTAATTTTGTCCCTGCTTTTATTAAATTAACATTATGTTTATATTGAGACGTTCTGTAGTTTAAATATTTAGAAAGATGTATATTAAGTATTTTGATGTTCTTCGTGATTCACAGAGTCGTTGGTTAAAGAAACATGGATTTTTTTTATTTTTTTTAGTTTTTCCTCTTTTTTCGTAAGTCCCCAAATTTTTTCTTTTAAAGATTTTGCCAATCATTGATTTTATGACGTCACGATCATAGTAGATTGCAGTACCGTAGTAGCCCCATATATCCGCGTTCGTGGAATTTGAGAATAATCATCGACCGGAGTCGAGATAATTGCCCCCTGAAGCTTTCTCTTTAGGATGAGACTTTTTTCTTCATTCTTTATATGATGAGCTAGTCATAATCTCAGTAACATAATTAAAATAAGGCAAAACAGAATTAAAAGATACAAAATAAACTCCTAATGCAAGGAATAACCGGCAAGGTTGTGTATACATTAAAACAGGTCAAGACAGTGAATGAAAAGAATGGTAGAAGCTTTGAATTTGACCCAAATTCACATTTATTTAATCTAGGAAAGCTTACAATTTAGGTGATAATAAATACCACACATTCAATATTGTAGCAGTAGAAAAAAAACCCGTAATTTAATGGAATAAGGAAATTCGTACACAAATGCATTAGCACTAATAAATGCCTAGAATTACCTGGTCATAATGCGTAGTAACCCAAGCAATTTAGTTAGCAATGCATCGCGGTTCACGAAACATCAAGTGAGTCTATATAGTGATGAGGTCAAGAATATAATAACATGAAAGATCAAACTGCATAAGATTACTTCGACAAAACCACAAAGGTAATTGTTACACAGTTTTCCGAGTGAAATGATTATTTCAAGAGGCCAGCATTGGATCGTGTACACCAAGCTGCTCATGAAAAGAGAGAGCGAATTAGATTAGAAAGTGCCCTGAGATAATAATTTAGCAATATGCAATTCGTTCATACATATTTAGAAAAAAAGTAATTTGTTTTTATACATTAGTAACTAGAACCTGCATAAATGAAGATTACAATTGGAGAAAAAGGGCTAAGAAGGACTAGGGAGGGCACACAAAATTTACTAGACATGATAATTTCAGTTTCAAAGCAATTTAACGATGATCCGAATCCAAACCATTCCAAAAAGAGGGACCGCTATAATTTTTTTTTTTGAAGGGCAAAAACTGTCCTGATTAGGTGGAGATAGAAATTATTTCTGTGTATTGTGGGATAGGAGTGAATAACGTTGTATATCTAAATGTATTGGACAAATACCGTCCACAAGACAATGAATAAATAATTATTAAGACCCTAGTGCACACATCATTGCAGCTGTGGAAGTTTTGTTTTCATTAATTTTGCTGATTTTCAAGGTGTTCTATCAAAATAAGTTCTAGGTGATAAAGGTTTATTTCATCAGAAAATCAATAGAAAAGTTCTTTGGTAACCTTTAAGACAATTAATGTGTAATAAAAATTGTAATTCTATGAAAAACAAATTGTGAGAATATGATTACCCCCCCCCCCCCTCCCTCTTCCATTAAATGCATTTTTAAAAGTTGTTCTTTATATTTTGCAAATTGATTATTCAATCCACTTGACAGTTAAACCTATAGAACCACGGTTTGATAAAGCATTTGCGATGCAGAAGAAAGCCATAAAGTATTCTTAGAATAAGATGACACATTTCAAAAGCTGACAATCGGCTAAAGCTAAAAAACAGTAAAAGAAGACAATGCGCTCAAGTAAAACCTTTCAACTACAGTAACCTATTATCAAAATAATTATCAAAAACCATCAATATTGGAAAGTTTTAAATATGTAAAAACTATCGATGGTAAGAGCATGTATCACATGATTTTATGTTACTAAAGTTCTCAAAGTACGCTCCAATGAAAACAAAATCAAATCATTTAACAACTTAGGGACCCTTTAAAATGACGCTTTTGGGCATGAGGGACATCGTTACAATGTTTTAAGAAATACAATGTGACCCTAACTACATGTAGAAGTGATAAATATATCGTTATCGTCTTTTTTTTGCTTTTATATGATAACCATTTTCATTTTTTATTGTATAAATGATGTATTAGTATCATGCGTTCGGATTGTATCATTTTGTGATTCACAATTCACATAAATATTTGGAACAGGCCCAGGGGAAATCTTGCAAAAGGTTTTGTTATTTTCGAACAATATATTTTCCTTTACATACTTGTTTTTTTAATTTTCTCAACTCAATCGTCCGTTACGTCTTACGCATACTTTTACATTAGTAGTAGTAGTAGTAGTAGAAGTAGTAGTAGTAATAGTACTAGTAGTAGTTAGTAGAAGACTTTATTGTACAATTTTTTTTAACAAGACTAAACTGCTACATTCTACAAAACATCATGTTTCGACCCGGAAGTAACGATTATAACCGCTTGTCTTCCGGGGCACATTGAAGGCAGTGGTTCAGTAAAGCTAGTGTTTTTTTCCATTTGGATAATCGTGACGTCAGAGGGTCGTGAATCCATGCGCGCTTCACTCGATGAGGTCCAAAAGTCTGAACCTCTACGCGCAGACCTTACACTCTGCAACAGTCGCATCCGAGTCGCCCTTAGTTTTTCTTTCACTTCAGGTTGCCTGATGCCAAAGAGGAGGAAGACAAAGACTCCCTGGAGAGAATTCAAGAATGCGAAGAGGGCACCGAATACCATGCGACCATCACCTACAGCCAGGAAACCAAAGACCCAAGTGAGACCGAGCAGCGTGCCGATTGCCACAGCATTTTGTGCCCGGCGAATGGTTTCGATCCGGGTTTTGGCTCCCCTTTCTTTCTTGGACAGCCTTGTACTGGTGGCGGAGAAAGTCTTCCTACCACAGGTTAGCTTATAGATAACAATTGTAAAGGTGATGCAATTACAGGTGAGGATCAGACCGATTGGCAGAATCAGTCCAAAATATAAAGAAGGTCCGGGTAAAAGGAAGCAGCTGAAAGAAAAGGGGAAACAAATATATATTATTTGCCACTGATCAAGAAATATTTATTGACCTTTTCCATTACAGGGGACATAAAAACGAAAAATATGACATTTGAAATGAATTTGCTACTCTGAGAATTTAACATAATCATTATAACATGAACTCAATATTAAGGCAACCCATTCATCTCTTGTTTGGATCAATGAACTTATGATCATCTACGCATGTTAAGCATCTCTGTAATATTGACTTTCTCATTAAGACTGCGCTTGTTGGCTTGTTAATGTAACTTTGAATGCAAATTATGACGAAAGACGGATCAAAGGTGTTTTGGAGCGAAAATATTTAAATATATATATGTTTATGAATGTGTATATATATATATATATACATATATATATATATATACACATTTATAAACATATCCCTAGTACATATGCAACCAATTTACTTTTATAAGTAGGTTGCATTGAAACAGATTATTATGCTTTCATCGTAGAAGTGAAAACCACTGTGACAAAATAGAGAGCGGGATAGGGAAAAACTATTAAAAGTTAAAGTAAAAAAAAACGATTGAGAAAATGAGCTGCGTGCACCTAAGAGAATGAAGGTAATACGTTGTGGAAAAAGAAAGGAAATGGAGAGTACACTATTAAAGGGGAGGGGAGTTTTTCACCCAAAAAATAACAACACAAGTCATCTTATTATGTTGTTATCTCTTTTTAAGTGGCTGCCTTGGCAGGACATATAGAGTGATATGTGATTATACTGCATCCATAATATAAACTCGTTAGTAATCAAGATCAACATGGTGACGGTGATGATTCATAGTATTGATTATGCGCAGTATTTCGACTAAGAAGATTACCGTGACCCCTTTTTTTTAAATCGATTAAATCAAATCTTGTATTCAAGAGACAGTGGCAAGTCATGACTAGATAAGACTTCATGAAAGTTTGTGACTGACATCTGGTTTATTATAAATAAATCGCAGAATAGCATGATCTATGTAAATCAAGAAACAGTATTGGTATTCATACTTTCCTATTATATTTTTCCCGCTCAATAGAAATATATGAAACAAACTGTATTTTTGACGCAGCAGTAGAAGCGGCAAAAGAATTGTCAAAGTTTCAAAAATTAAAATTTGTTGCTGGTTGTCATTGTTCTCGAAGCTTTGGAGATTATTCAGCCACTAGTCGTTAATCATTCGCCGATCAGCTACCGACAAATGTTCTCAACGAAATATCGCCCGGTAAAAATAGGTAAGCACTCAGAATCAGGCCTTGTTCAGGCTGTGATCAGGCGGCGATCAAGGGGCGATCAGTCAGCAATCAGTGTGAGACCTGTCGCCTACCCTTGTGGCCAAGATGAACCTGACATTTTCCACGACCAGTTTGATCGGCAAAAGGTTTTCGATGCAGCCACGTAAACCTCCATCCGACCAAAGCTCTGCCTGGAGACCAATGCCGACCACCGACAACCTTTTTAAGATAGCCAAACACCTCTCTACGACCTCTGACAACCAATTATCGAACAGTGGTTGTCCGAAATCGTACCTCTAGTGTGACTTAAGATTAACACGCCACATTACTTTCTAACACCTGGTTATATCTGTGTAAAACTGATATGAAGAGACGCACAGTGCTTTCATGAAAAGCCGAGAACAAATTGAGCGTTTTGGATTAAGCACAAAGCAACGGAGGTCTTTGTCGGGTTAAGAGCAAAATTGTTGAATCTTTTTTCTTACTATTCAGAGTTTTGGTACGCTGTCCATTTGCTGGCAACTGTTGCTATGACGACCATGAACGGAATGCCTGTATTTTGGAGTATAAATACCATTCAGAAATGTCAATAAGTATAATATAGTGATAGGAGAAATGACTGAAGCAAAAAAAAATGAGTGAGAAACAAAGATTGATAATACATAACATCTTGGATAGCGGTCCTGGATACGATGAAAAGCGTCCACCTGGTAGGTTCAGGCTGAGATCTTCCCCGAAAATTTTTGTTAAAGGCAAATAGGAAATATAAGACATTATAATGTGTGTGCCCTAATGTGAACTATAACACAAAGTTCACATTTGCCTTAATTCATATGCCATAGGTAGCACATACTTCAATGTGTGTTTTCAAGATCTACAACATACAAAACAATATGATCAATATTACAAGCATGCGGGCTCATTAATTCAATAGATCATCTTCGCAATTTAATCATATTTAATGCATAAATCTTTGTGCCATGTTAATTATTTAATTCACCTGTTACAATTACTTACATTTCAATAGTCAGCGTGCGAATTGCATACATTAATTGTTGCTGGTAGGAAAAACCTTTGAAATAAATTCGTTTGTAACAGGTGAAAGAAAACATTGTAATGAGCACTTTAACAAGATTTATGGATTAAATTTGATTACATTACGGAAATGGCCTATAGGTGGACGAGAGATGTCTTTTCATTGACAAAGCCACCCTCCCCCAAATTTAAGGGATCCCCCAAGTTGTCTGCACTTTAATTTAAACCCGTCTGACACCATCGTCTGAGCCAAAAAAGTTTTGCAGATGATCAAAAGTGCTGAAAAGTTCTAAATACATAATGTAAATAAATTTGCTGCGACTCCTTGAAAACTTTTGAAATTACTGACAAATACAAAATATTCTTAAAAAAAAGGGGTGGGTTAGTTTACCCTTTAAGATGTTTTGCCACTTCCGCCATTATTTTCCTCGAATGTTAACAAAGCATCTAGAATCTTGGCACAAGATCGTACGACATAATGCGACCCTTATGGAATAGGAACCTTAAAGGAAATAGTCTTTGAGACGTGAATAGTACTCAAGTTTAAAAAACATAGTCATATCCACACGTCATCTTGCATAGATTGCAACCAGGGTCTCTCAATGCAGTACATACTTGTGTATTTGGATACGGGAATATCAAGTATATTGTTTATTGTCTCATATGTGAAGAATCGACACCTTACAACAATAAAACCTTTCGAATCACATAAATACGGTTTATAAAAATAACATTTCAAATCGGTGAGAGTAAACTTACACATTTGCGGGAGCTGGAGCTTTGTGTTTAAGTCATCAGAATATCAAATGAAAACAAACTGTCGGTGAATTTTAATACCGAAAGAAATCGAGTTTGGAATAAAATCAAGCATTATCCCCCACATATTTACAAAAATCAAATGATAATTCATTTTTTGGAGTGCCTTTCTATTATGCCTTGGAAAGCAGTTTATAACCTTTCTTTTGGAAATTCAAACGATTAAAAAAAAATGAAATAGAGCCTTCGACCCACCCCATCCGACGAGACAACATTTAAGGAGTAACTTGGGTATGTAGGTGTCCATAACCCTGACGAATGACATGTACATGCTGAAGGCTTCTACACCCATCCAAGCAAGCGATGCAAGGCAGAAGTAATGCAATAGGATAGCAACCACAGTACAGCTGATCCTCCAGGTCGGTCGGTCAATACCGATGACGAAAATGACGTATAAACATAGCAAAGCGAAACAGAGATTAACGATGATCTGTTGTGGTCGTTTTCCACGCAGTTTTCTGTGGGAAGAAATCCACGAACACATTATTAAAGTCAACGCGTTTGTCTACAAAACCCCTTTCTCGCCAAAGAAAATGAATTATCAATATTCATCTAGAGTAAAATCTACCATATTTATTGGGGCTATAGGCAGAAAATGAACGATATTTTATCAAATATATCGGTGGTATTTACAGCGTACATGTGATTTTACCCACATTAAATCAGTGTGGGATACTTTGTAAGCCAACTGCTCGTATATTCTTCCATATTATTGAACTGTAGTATGGGAAACTATGTACACGGCTAGGCTCTATGTATATTTTGGAAACAAATTAAAGTAGACTTTGCAATATGATTTCATGAAGTAGTCTCCATTATAACATGTTAATAAGATCATATTATTAAACTATACTTTACAGTACCAGGATTTATTTTGAAGGTACTATGCGGCCAAAAAGTAATGATTTTTATAGGATTTTCACTATTTTTATTGGATTTTCAAACTCTATATGGAACATTTCCATGCTAGTGGCGGTCCTAAAACGCCAGAGTAGACGATTAGAATTTTCTTTTAATTCTAAAAAAAATTGTGGGGGATTGTAGTGTGAACGTATGGAAAACGGAAGGTTAGAGAATGACAGTAACAGCTGTAAAAACAAAGAGGTAAAAGAGTGGAGACGGCTCGGTGATAGAGCCTTGGTTTCGAAACTGGGAGGACACGGCTTCTAAACCAAGTGGTTTCGCTAATGCCCTCTATTAAGGCATGTATACGGTTAGTTAGTCCCTCGGAAAGGTCTTAAAGCCGTCGGTCTCCTTGGTGCTTACTTACAAGCATAACACATGCTTTCTTATAAATCAAGTAAAATAAATAATCAAACCAAAATATGGAGGACGTCGTGCTAAGTGATGTTGCAAATGTCATGCATGACATGAGCCTTTGGGATGAAACGCTTAAACTGACAAAAAGTCATATTAACTTTAATCAGCTGGGTTCAAACATTGCTTACCTAAAACCCAGAAGAATGCTAATGGTCAAAGACAGACACACAATTGAAGCAATGCAACCGATGCGACTGATCAGATCAATAACTTGAGATTTAAGACTTCCCTCGATATCCTGAAAATGATAAAGAATAACGATTTGAATTACTATATCTACAATAGGATTCCCCTTTCCAGAAGAATTTTAGATGCATTCCGGTATATATACGATGGACCAAATTAAACTTATTCAAATGTTTGCTGTTCGTATTTGTTTACGATAGCAGAATCCCTACCTAAGAAGTTCATCAACACAAAAGAAGTTTAAACAGGAAAAGATTGGGAGGAAAGTTTAACTCCTTAAAATTCGATCGAATATATTTACATGTAATGGTATGTTTGTGACTATCAGATTCGAACAAAATACCCAAAATATCATTTTTGTCTCTCATGGCTCCCGAAGGTCTTACTAAACATTGTGATTGTAAAAAGTAGTTTATTGGCTATTAGTTTTGTTATAAGTCAAGAAAATAAACCCATAACAAGTTGAAAGAAAAAAGTAAATCTAGTAGTGTATAGTACAGACTAAAATCAAATACATGTATTAATGTGGGCTTTATAGTGCCTAGGTACGCATAACTATGACGTGATACATGCCACCATAAGTAGAGAAGTAGAACATGCATACAATTGCCTTATATAACGTTGTAAACGACCATTGTCTTTCATTCCATAACTTCTTGAAATATCTATGCTCAAAACTGTTCAACACTCAATTATTTCCCCTTTTGATATGATTAACATATGTTCACGATCAAGATGTCTGTATCAGCAACATGGCTTCACGCGTTAACAAACGAGAACATGAGATTTGAAATGGATATTATACCAAAAGAACAGCGAAGCTTGTGAGATGATTACACCGACAGGCCACCATGTCTGTAAAGGTAGTTTTGTCGATTTTACACCCTTCGTCAGACCATTCTTCCAAGGTGATGTCCCAAAACACACAGCGCGCTGGAAGGTTGGTGCCATTGTATTTTTCCGCCGAACTCTAATACAGGTATGCATAACAAAGAACAATTAAGGCGTTATTGTATCGCAAAAACAATTCAGTTAACATTGGTATTCTGAGAACTACACCATCCTAATGACTACACAATTGCAATTTTTGTGCTTCTCTGTCCAAACTGTTTGTGTTACACATGTGATCTGTGACTACATTCTTTCATTACCAAAAGTGGCACCAAAACACAATACATCTACCATTGCTTAGATTTGGCTTTACAGGGCTATAAGTATCGACCCCTGTGTAATGGAGTTTTTAATGGGAATTTCTATTTAGTACATGACCTTATCATCTGTTGAATAATTTACCCTCATTACGACATATGTCTTAAGCTTATCTTCATCATTACAACAAACGTTTTTGGTGAGAAGTGCAATTGACAGCTCCTTCATCATGAAATTTAGTACAAATTCGGGAGTTATTAAGTGGTCGTTTCAATAAAAGAGAGTCTACATAAATATACCTGATTCACAGGAAACACAAAGGTAATTGATTCATTATCAGGGAGGTCTTTGATATCAGTTCCCTCAATGGTCACAGTTAAGATAGGAGAAGCGACAACGGTGATCTTTGGCTGCTGATTCTGCTTGTCTCTAGACGATGGAATACTTGATGAAGATGGTCTGTCACCCTGAAACAGTTTGGGCGAGTTTACTAGAAAGACACTGACGGGTATTGCCTTACTGTCATCTAAAGTTCAAACACAGTGTTGTATGCGTTCAATATACGTGAATGTAATACAAATGCAGTCTTTACAAGAAATCTTCATTTCGGGGAAAACTTACTTTTTGAGTAATTGGTCTCAATGGAATGTCAGGGGTTTCCCATTTGACCGACAGCCCACGAGACCAACATCTACAAATGGGTTCAACACGACCTTTGTAACTTGACAAGTGTGGGTGGGGGGAGATTGGGTCTATCATTAGATCGTTTGCTTGTCTTTTTATTTGTTTCTTAGCTTTTGGTAATATGGTGTCTTGGTTATTCTGATCGCAAACATTTCTTCTTAACTATTGCAACATTAATTTTTTTTTTATGTTCCAATTTATATTATATAAAGTGAACTGTACCTCAGAGTTATGAGAATAATGTTGATTTAAGTTTTAGTCTTGAAGCTGTAGTTTTTCGAAGAAAGTAATGTCAATATCGAAAAAGTAAAGAAGAAGAAACAAACCTGGCACTAAAGGTAGAATTGCAGATGGTAAAGTAACATATGCTACGTCCGCCATATTAGACATAGTTCCTTCATCGGTTGAAATATCGATGACGTCATTCCCGGCTCCACCTATGGCAGTTCTGAGTGGAAAACTCGTCCTATCAACTTTGACGACTGCTAGTATAATATTTGATCCACTGTATTTAGAAATAAAACAATCAGAATGTTGGTGGGGGGGGGGGGGGGTTACACACGTGGGTATTTGGGCTTATTTAGGTATCAGTGGACGTATCAAATTGATAACATGGGTTATAGAATGTAGCCAATGTATTTGGTCAAAAGACATCACGTGACCGTGCACCTTTCTCTCTTACTCCACCCGGGTGATGTACATTGGTACCTGGCAGGAATGAGTTCCTTGAAATTCTACCTAGAGCGCCGTAATGGCCGCTTTGCTGAAGCAAGGATAACAATCGGGCAGCGCCAGGAGCGTCACGATGTGGCGGACGTGTGCGTTTTATAAGAAACCATTTTTATTATTATCATTATTTATTACCAAATGATATTGCACGGATAAGATGCGCGTATGCTCATCTATGTCACGTTTGAAAATAATACCCAATGACATTAGGCCAGTTTACAAATTTAAAAATTCAGCTGCATTTAAACTGCAACTACGAGGATGAAAAAAAAAAAAAAAAAAACGGGTGCAGATTTCTGTTACAATAGCAGCAACGCAAACGTTGCAATTCTGCACCCAAAGTAGTGTAAGAATTACACCCTAAGGGGTGCTGCTATTGTAGTAAATGTCTACACCCCTAAGAGTGCACGTATATGCTCCCTTTCAGTGGCGGATCTAGGGTGAGGCCGCGGGCCCGGGCCCCTTCCCTTGGGAAAAAAACGTGTAAAAACAAGTTAATTTTACCTTTATTTTGGAGATGGGCTCCCTCCCCTGGCGCTCAAGGGGAGGGGGGAGGTGCGATTTTTCAAATTTTCGAGCTCCCCCAAAACAAATTAGTGCTCACTCCCCTTTCCCCCACTGAGCGAATTATCGGCCGGCGCGATTTTCAAATTTTCGGGAGCAACAAAATAAGAATTAGTGCTCAGCCCCCCCCCCCCCCCCCCCCGCCCCACTGAACGAATTATCGGCCGGCTGTATCGCCGCTAAATATTTTCTCACGAATTGGGCCCCCTCCCCTGCCGCCGGTTGGATCCACCCCTGCTCCCTCTAGGGTGCAAAACTACACCCCGCCCTATATGGTGCTGTTTTAGTAGCAGAGGTCTGCACCTCTAATGGCGCAAATTTGAACCTTTATTTCTTAGTGTGTATGATCGCGGTTTGTAAAATTCAACCTTTAAAATAAATCATATGGAATTTTAAATGGATTTGACTCTGATTTCTAAAAACTCGAGATCACTCAATACTGAGACAAGGGAAGGGAATCCATCGCGTCCGGTCAATTATCCTCATACCTGTAGGTGAAGTTGTTAGTGGATGTCTTTTGAATGACTTCAGTCAATATGGAGATTGTAGTCAGTATTTCGTTTGAGACCTGCTTGGAGCTCGTTGTCTCGAAGGTACTCTCTGGGATGTTCAAGATATTATCCACCGCTCCTATCACGCTCTCGGAGACCTATTAGAAATTGATTTGTGCATGATATATTTTTTTTTATAGCAGATTTTTCTGCATTTATTGATAAATCAAATATAAAACATTCGAATAACAATAATAGTTTATAATACAATTGATTTACATAAAGAATGACAACTTAAATACACACAAATAGAAAATGCATAATTGAAAGCTTAAAAGTATCGAGGTAAGTAAAAAAAAAAAAAAGTAATCAAGATAAATGCAGAGGCCAACTATCATAAGCAAGAATGCTTGAGTCGATAGCAGCCGGGAAGGGGGGGGGGGGGGTACATGGCGTGGTATAGGCATGGATTTAATTCATTCCCAATCCACTTGCAATAATTAAAGGACAGGCTAATTGATTTTGAATATTGATGTTATTTGCATCATGGTATACGAGAAAGTGACAACTAACAATTTTATAAAGTACCGCCTTGGAAACATTCAAAGTAATGATTATTAATCATTATAAAACTAAAATACCGCCCCATTTTTGCACTTGTCTCTTGAAGAGCGCTCCGATCACTCCTTAGATTTGTGACGTCACTAACGGGACCAAATGAGCTATGCACACGACGTTCCATAACATAAATACACTCTAATGCCTGTTTTGTCGTTTTCCCTTCACTTATTTCTCTTACGTTACAAGGGTCATTTAATAATTGTGATTATTTTTTCTATTCTAAATGTCGAACATATTTAATTTTGAGGAAAAAAACAGTCTTAAGTATTCTACATCAGCGTTTCTCAATCTTTTTTGGGGCACGCACCCATTGATGACATAACAAGTTTCGCATCACCCTAATCCCAAATTCATCAAAGATGATTTGTTTTCCACCCAATATAATTATACATAAACGCACGCTCGCATTTTCGCGTTAGGGCCGTGAAATAAACTATCCGGATCTCAAATACTGCAAGGGAGCAAGAACAAAATGGAACTTTCATTATTGTAAAAATGTTATTAGTCATCAATATACACTACAGACAATATTAAATTATATATACGTTCATCTCGTTGCCATGGATCACCCTGATTTATAAATTTTACGAGAATTGAAGCGAACAAGGGGGAAAAGGACACTTTGTTGTGTTATAATTTTCATTGTGATATTTAAAAAATAAATATTAATAAGGTTATGTTCCGGCGCCATGCTGCTCGAGCCATGACGATATTCCGGCAGCGAATACCCGAATATCGTCATATCATCATAATGGAGATATTCATAGACCATGCTGCCTAAAACTATCAGATTTTTTAAATTCTGCGCGCAAGCAAAATTATAATTTACTCATCATTTTCTCATAAAAATACCCAAAGTGATATATTTTTGAGCACCTTGAAGTTTCTGATATTCCGTTATACCAAAATTAGTTATATTATAACTAAAATGTTCTCGCGGCACCCCGGATGAGAACGCTGTACTAGATTGCTACAATTTGAGGGGTCAGATTGACCATACGGGGAGGGGATTACACGACAATTATTTCTTCATAATTATAAGAGTTTGATTATAAGATATACCCTTTGCCCTGTGGAAAAATTGTGCATTTCGTATTGAAATATTTTTCCCGTAGGTCTTCTAGCTATCTCTTAATCCTATCACCATTTGGTTATCTTCTCTGCTGTACACTCCCCCCCCCCCCACTCCGTGATCGGAGGGATACCATGCGTGTTATGGCCCGGTCCCACTGGCCGATGGACACAAAACGTATGCATAACGGACACAGCGGACGAGCAAAATTTTCGGGGTGGTTCCATCCGTTTTCATCCGCTCCAGAAATGGACAAAATTTGCGAACAATTTGCGAACGAAAAAAAACGGACGTGGGTAGTATAAAGCGGGGATGTTAAAAGGATGTTCATCGGAAGCCTAGCGGGTGAAAGCGGATGGAAGTGGATGACAGCTTTGAATACTTTATATACGAGATGCATACGCTTACATCCTTTTTATTTCCGTGCTACTAACAATGTATAATAATAATAATAATAGTTCGTTCTTTTATAGCGCATTTCAGGACCGAAGGCCCTCTCAAAGCGCTTTACAATGTACAATGTACGTTTACATAATAATTACATAATAATTACTCGAAGCATTCATCAAAGAGGTGAGTTTTCAGCGCTCTTTTAAAAAGTTCAACATCAGTCATGGAGCGTAGCGACACTGGAAGAGCGTTCCAAAGTTTTGGTCCACCACATGCGAATGCCCTGTCACCATATGTTTTTGTGGCTCCATGATTGAGGGTGAGAAGGTGTTGAGAAGATGACCGCAAACGCCTTGGTGGGATGTACGGTGTGAGTAAATCTGAGATGTACTCTGGACACATGCCATGGAGAGCTTTGAAGACGATCAGAATCACCTTGTAGCGGATCCGTAACTGAACTGGCAACCAGTGAAGATCTCTCAAGATAGGTGTTATGTGTTGAGACCTCTTCACTTTCGACACTAAGCGAGCTGCAGAGTTCTGAATCCTCTGTAGCTTACCTAGTTCTCTCTCTGGAGCTCCCAGGAGAAGGCAGTTGCAGCTGTCAAGCAGTGATGTTATAAAGGCGTGGACCAATATCTCAGTTGTCCTGCTATTGAGATAATGACGGACACGACCTATTCTTCTGAGGGCCAAAGATGCTTTCTTGCAAGTATTGTTGACATGTTGCTGCATAGTCAAGTGACAGTCAAGGATTACACCAAGATCACGAAGAGATGGGGATGGTCCAACTTGACTGCCACCAGATGTAATAGCGCCCAGTTCTTGACGTTGCCTAAAACGTGACGACACATGCAATACCTCCATCTTACTATCATTAAGTGTAAGTTGATTTTCACTCATCCAGCAACGAATGTCCAGTAGACAGAGTTCGAGTTTTGAGACCATTTGGTCCCTTGCCTGGGGTTTCATTGTGACATACAATTGTGTGTCATCCGCGTACATCATTGTTGAAAATCCATGGCTAAGGATGATTTCTTCCACAGGAGCGGTATAGCATATGAACAGGAGCGGACCGATCACCGATCCTTGCGGGACGCCCCATAGCAGCGTTCTGGGATTAGACTTCACATCCTTGACTAACACACTCTGTTGTCTTCTCGAAAGATAGGATGCAAACCAGTCCAATGCCACCCCGGTAACACCGAATCTGTCTCGGAGCCTGGTAAGAAGGATGGAATGATCCACAGTGTTGAATGCCGAGGTTAAATCCAATAAAAGAAGGACTGCCTCATTCCCAGTATCCAATGACTGCAAGAGGTCATTCTGAACTCTTATGAGAGCAGTCTCTACGCTGTGGTGCTGCCTGTATGCAGATTGTCTAGATGGTAGTAGAGAGTTCGAATTCAGATACGTCATCAGCTGCTGACTTACGATCCGTTCGATGACTTTCCCAGGGAAAGGTAAATTTGAAATCGGACGGTAGTTTTTAAGAGTCTCTGGGTCTGCAGAAGGACTCTTCAGCGTTGGGATGATGAGTGCAGATTTCAGTGATGATGGAAAGGTTCCAGTCTGAAGTGACTGGTTTGTCATGTCCGTTAAAGCAGGAAGAAGGATATCCAAGCACTTTTTGAAAACACATGCTGGAACAGGGTCAAGTGAACATGCCTTGATCTTATTTGATTTGATGATCTTGAGCACATCAGCATGGGAAGCCTTGCCAAACTTCTCAAATGAACAAAGCGGTTTGCTTCCAGCTACCAAACATGAAGAAGCCCCAGAAGATCCAGGTTCTTGATTGTCTACCTGTTCGTAGTTCCGCGTTCTTAGATTGACGATCTTACTTTCAAAGAACTGTGAAAATCTTTTAGACAGTTCTGCTGGTGAAGTATGAAGTGGTAAGGTCTGTGAAGGGCTCTCCACGGTCAACCTTTGGATGGTTCGGAACAATTCCTTGTGGTCACAGCCTGACATTTTGTCACGATGATAGTTTCTCTTTGCTTCCTTTAGGGCAGAATGATAGTCTGATGAAGCATTTTTGAGCAGCTGCTTATTTATTGTTGTTACACTGCTCCTCCATCTCCTCTCTTTCGCCCGGATATTACGTTTGAGCTTTCTTAGTGACTCGTCATACCATGGTGCATGTGGTCGTAGTTGAATACTCCGCTGTGATACTGGGGCATGCTTATCAAGAGTTGTGGACAGTGTTGCATTATAGAATTCAACCTTTTCATCCACATCAATATATGCAATATTAGTTGCTCTCTCAAAGCACGACGTAATGTCTGTATAGACGTTCCATGTACCTCATCTTTTCTCCCTCTTTCCGTTTTCAGCTGCAGCGGATGTAAGTTGCGAGGATGCCCAGAGGATGCATAGAGGATACAGCGGACGTTTAACGGATGATAACGGACATAGAACGTTTGTTGCTCGTATTTGTCGCGGATTTACATCGTACACGGCGGAAGTTCATCCGTTCTAAAAGTTTTGTGCAGCTTAAAACTTTTTGCGCGGATGAAATCACAGTGGACGGATGCTCGATGGATAGAGCGTATGAAACACGTATGCAATGAGTACACAACGGATGCATAGCGTTTTCCAACGGATGGCAAGATTTTTTTACGTTTTACATCCTCTTTGCATCCGTAAGTGCAGTGGGACCGGGCCTTTACCAAAATGTCCGGTATTAAAGGAGTACTTTTCACGCACCAAAGTCCGGCTCGTAGTATACACAAAATCCCGTTTTACACACTGGACTTAGAGGGTGTGTTCAAAAGGAGGGAACATGCATATGCGTACCCTAAATAACACTGAGTGGGGGGGGGGGGCAGGTGTACAATGCATGAAGGACGCAGATCGGATCGCCCCAAATAATTTTCGAAAATCGTTTAATTAATGCGCGTCGTACAGTAGGTTATCATAAAGTAAAATCACGACTTGATTTGATGGTGAGTAATAAAGAGAAGGCTGAGTTCTGGGAAGAGATGAAAAATAATTTGTGAGCGCTATCATTGGTATTATGCAAGTGTGGAATAACATCAGATTAAAAATGTTCCCTAAAAAGCATGGCTCTTCAAATGCCTTAATATTCTAAATATGGCATGTAACATCATGAAATTCGGGACGGATTCTTATGCCACATGTTCGTGTAGTCCCATATACATCGTTCTGTGTGTACAGTGCTTGTAACTTTACACATACTTGGCTAAATTTCGTACAATTTGATGATTCCAGGACCTTGCAGTACACACCAATACTTATATGCTAGATGATCAACCTTTTCTTATCAATTCCACAACGTTTCTTTCACAATGCAATCGCATGACTAGAACTCAACTCTATCTGTAGACCTGTACAGAGAAACTAAATCTTAGTGATTAATGCTCGTAAATATTCCTGCTACAGCAGCTATAATCTCGTCATCTTTCCCATTCTTTTAAGAAGGTAAACATCACAATCAATCAGTATTCTTCTTCTTTTAGTAATTAATGTTGGAAAAGGATCAGTAAAGTAGGCATAAATAGGCCTATTGGAAGAGCATTTCCATCATAATTATATGGCACTCTGAGATTTAAAAAATAAAATGAACAAGGTAATTTACATCCCAAAACTGCTTACTAGCGTATAGGTTCCCTTGATCCTCTATTCATATTAATGTCGATAATATTAATGAGTCGTAAATGGCCGTTCCGTGACAAATTTTGAAATTCTTGGTTGTCTATCATGTTATAATCTTTTTTTTAAAACAAACTAAGTTGAGAAATGATGGAAGTTTCATGATCTTTGTTTGTACGCTCTCAAAATAAAAAAAATTAAGGCAATAATGATAGAGATAATGATAATGGTAATAAAAATGCCCCCTAGTCGCTTGTGAATCCCATTGTTTCATACGTTTTGCCTCGATCAAATAATTATATTTTAAAAGACTAATCATATTGTCCCAATGTCGCTAAATTGTATGATAAGATAATTTTTGAAGGGCATTTTCAAACAATTTATCTCCTATCTCACGTCCTTCTTTCTTCTCCTTTATCTCTCCCTTCATTTTCACTTTTATTTTGCCATTCCATTTGGGAAATCTACAGATGCACACCACTATCTACATGCGAGCCTCATTGATTATAACTAGAACCATAAGGCCCCAATTTTGTCCCTTGAGGAATTACAGTGAGCTCATCCTCCAATTAAGAATAGCTCCCTCTATTTACAAAGGCTTGGTTCTGAGATGACGTGTTAAATGATAAATCCATACAATAAATAATTGTACTCCATGCGATATGTACTTGAGGAGCATAGCATCACTAAAAGTTTGAAATCTTACTTGTAAAATGACATCTTCTGTTAAGTTCTGCTCCGATGCAAATCCAACGATGCTTCTCAATTTGTCGGTGACCGATTCCAGGAGCTCCTCATCAAATGTCGTCGATTTCTCTGTTACATTCACTAATTCATCAGATATAACTTCTATATTGGCCATCGTGATATTTGTCTAAATAAGCAATTATTGAAAAAGAAAATGAAACACAACTAACCCTCAAAACTTTAATTGCGTATCAAAGCTGTACAAATATATACATATATTCAAAATTGAAAGAAAAAAGTAAATGAAACTACAAAACTACAAAATAACAAATAAAGGTCATTTGCCAAACAATTTTGGTAGAAAATGTATACTGGCTGAGTAATAAGCATAGAAAGATAAGGAAATCAAGGAGTACTAGCCCCGACATCATTTGTGTAGTCCCATACATATCTCTCTGTGTACAGTGCTTGTTACTTTATAAAGACTGGGCCAAATTCATTATGATTTTGATGACTCCAGAACCATGCAGTATACACCAATACTTACATGATACATGATCAACTTTTTCTGATCCATTCATCACCCTTTCTTTCACAATGCAATCGCAGGACCTGGGGTGATTCACTAACAGCTAAAATCGATCCGAAATGAGATTAAAATCGCTCTTAGGCTCCTGAGAGCGATATCGCTTTTAGGAACTGATTCACTAAGGCATTTGGGATTAATGCTAGCAGTGAAATCGCTAAAGGCTGAGAGTGATCCGGATTGCTCTTAGCATTGCCTTTTGTGTGTAATCATTACTAGGACACTTTCTGGCCAAGACAGAACTGTCAAACTGAAGCTAAATTAGAGCAAACACAAGGAAGATAGATTGATTTGACTGATTTGATTTACTCTATGATAGGATAGGCCTAATTTAATTAGTGCCAACAACATGCAAAACACCTTAGACTTGGATTTTACATCAAGACTGTACGATGATCATCCCTACAGCCTTGGCCCAACCCACACTAGAGCCGGCTACATATAACGTTAAATCCTGCATTTAACTTGAAACAAGAGTAAAGAAAGACAAACTATACCCACAGAAAATCATATTCATCCTCACACTGCTATAAATCTACATGAAAAAGTCATGAATGAATTTCTTTCTGTCTTGTGCGAAATTTCAATCAATTTTCTTGTAATATTGGAAAAAAATCAACATAGAAATGAACGTCATTGACAAATTAAGCGACGATTATCTTAATGTCGATCGGTCGCTCGATTGATTGATGCCAAGTGACCAACATTTGAGTCTGTTGATTGGGTGGATTGATCACGTACATGAATATTCATATGCGTGCATGATTATTCACGCTGGGATTGATCCCAGCCTAAAAGCGATTTAGTGAACAGTCAGGTAGAATCGCTTTTAAGCTGGGATTGAAATAAATCCCAAACATTGCTCTCATGAACGATATTGTTCCCAGTTAGTGAATCACCCCCCCCCCCCTCCCAGAACTCACCTTTATCTTTAAGAAAATTTCACGTGTATTCGGGATTATTATCAGGATGACTTAGCACATGTATTTGCTTTGATGGTCTTATATTAAGATATCGTACATTTTCCGAAATATTCTTCTATCAATGTATAACACAGGAGGGGATGGGAAATTGAGGAGAGTCTTTACTAGGTTTCCTGCCATTCCGGATTCATTATGCTTCATACACTGAAATCATATTATTGAGAGTGATATATCTATTATGAATATATATATATATATATATATATATATATATATATATAAAGAGAGAGAGAGACAGACAGACAGAGACAGAGAAGGAGAGATAGAGGGAGAGAGAGAGAGAGAAAGAGAGAGCATTATAGGTGAGAGCAAAAGGAAAAGCAATTGATATGAAAGAGTTATTAATGTTTAAGGATGACTTACATTCACTATCTTATTAACTTCTTCTTCGATTGGTGAGTGAGTTGTAACTGTGAAAAGAAAATCAAGCACAATTAAAAAAGAATTGATGTAGAGTATTATCACTATAGGAGACAATTATTCGGTTTCCGTTGTACATGGGAGCACTAAAACTAGAGGCTATCATGGAGCACAGGCTAACGAGAGATGATTCAAGAGATGATTTCAAATTTATTACATTATATAATTTTCTCCTAAAAAATAAGCAAAAAGCAAAAGGATGGAAAAGAAAAATTACTTTAAATAGCCATTTTTGACATGTTATTGTACATATGTATATATATAAATAATTCATAAAATAGTGTGTGGCAAAAATAGTCAACTGTGACTGATTGCAAAAACAAATCCAATCAAGAAAGAAGAAAGAAGAATGCCTTATGTAATCAGACATGTGCATGGTTACCTCTGAACTAAAGTGGGAATAATGCAACTATCATTAGTCCTGATGACTAATCTCGTGATGACTCTCAGTTATTGCAGCTGAACAGCTGAAATGTCCATGTTCAACTATGCGTTTCGGTGTATATCGTTTCAAATATAATTCAAGATGCCGTTCCTATGGTAAATAACCATTCTCCGATGATGCGATGATTATCAATAATATAATTGACCTAGAGTTACGTGTGGGTTACAATAAGGAACCCGTATGTATCATGCGAAAGGAAATGAGAGTATGATGGTTGCGTAGCTAAATCAAGGTTCATACTACTGCTGTTCTCCATTTTGAAATCATTATACAGTGCGTCCCAGAAAAAACAAAACCGAGAATGATCGATGTCTAAAGTGATGCTTGCATTTCCCTTAAAATTGATTAAGCGCATTCATTTTCACTGGCTGCCTGCCGTTGCAACAAACAGAGTTGACAAAAGTCTTTCGTCTTTTTTGTGCATGGCTGATCGTCAACGAAACGGAGTTCAGTCTTTTGTCAACTATGCTTCTTGCTACGGCAGGCAGACAGTGAAAACGAATTCGTTTAGTCGAATTATTCAAATGCAAGCATCACTTTAAACAAACAGAACTGTTTTATTCCTGGCTCGTCTTTCCTGATTGAGGTGTCATATGAAAGGGCAGAATATAAACTTTCTAGAAATGTGATTTTCTCTTTGAAATTCAGATACCGCCCGCCAAATGACTTTTTGGTACCCTCTCTTCAAATTGTTTTTAATGACTTATATATGCATCATATGAGTTGCATCAAATGAAAAAGGAGCATTTAAGCTTTACGAATATGTGTCATTTATTAATTATAATTGTGATTAGTTATGATAAAACATCGATAATTCTCTGTTTCGTTTTTTCTGGGACGCACTGTATATGAAAGAAAGCCAGTTTTTATTTCATAAGCCACATCGACAGTGGTACAATAGATTACATGACAAACATATATCCCGATAAAGCATGTAGGGCCTAGGACAAAACATATATCAAAACTTGATTAAAGTGAGGTTCCTTAAATCCATATCTTTTTAGTTTTAGGGACACAGTGGACAAAAGCATTAGACTTTCTACAGGTACTTTCAAAACCCGAGCTTTAAGATGATGACGTGGATCCTACTCAAATGATTGGTTGAAAGCGTACACGTGACCAGGCATTTATTTTGCCTTACGCGTAATTTGGATAATGACCGGTCATTATCCAATTCTAATGACCGGTCATTAGTAAAATCATGTTATACAACATAATTTTATAAAACAAATAAAATATAATCTCATAAAACAAATAAAACACAGTATTTTGTTCGGGCATTAGTAAAATTACCTACATTCGGTACGTGTTATACTGTTCCAAAGGTAACTGTGTTAGGGCACTGCTGTGTATTATTTGTATATTATGCAAATGTTATGTAGTCTAGTGGTATTACATTTGCATTCAAATGTTAACTCTTAAAAATGTAGATAGTTATATCGTTATCCACAGAACTCACAAAATCAAACTTCATAGTCTTCATAGTTGATTATGTAAACGTATGCACATTGGTATGAATTTAGCTATCACTAGGGCTTACAAAAATAATAAATTGCAAATAATGATAATACATAAGATTTGTATTGCGCCAAATCCACTTGACAGTCAAATGCTCAAGGCGCAGCTTGTGCAAAGATGAAATACATGATAAATATATACAAAAGTGCATTAGGAAAGGTACAGACATGGAAGGTAATGGTATTACAAAAAATAATTATAAGCTAAATTAAGCAATTATTTCTTAAGATTGTTTTTTAACACTTCACCAGAACTGCTATTTGTAATCCATTGAGGGAGAGTATTCCATAATGAAGGCCAAGCATGAGCAAAGGTTTGCTCCCCCACTTTGCAATCGTATTCATGATTGAAGTAACGAGTAATATACCATTCTTGTAATGAAATCAAATGTAATACATACATTTGCGTCTCTATGAAGTGTCTCAATACAAATATTTTATTCACCAGTAATGGATAATTGTATTTAATAGTCAGAATGCAATATGCATTTATTACGTGTTATTAGGTATGATAAGCCATAACATTTATCCTACACAGCAACAAATAATGTATGCGGTTCGCATTCTGCCTATTGAAATACAATAATTCGTAACAGATGAATGAAATAATTTGCATCAAGGCAGTTCACAAAGACGACTACATTAGATTTGGTTACATAATAAAAATGGTATTTTTGCGCACGATGGCACTAAATACAATCATATGTGTTTAACAAACGCACTAATGCTCTCGTCAACGTACTTTAAAAGATGGTAGTTGCTGCTACTTTGTTTGGCGTTCAACAAAAAGGGATAGAGCAACGTCGATCTGGCGCTGCTCAGCGGCTGCCGGGCTCACGATCAATTGGGCAAAAAGAATTTTCATTTCATTGGACTAAAAGATTATTATCATTATTATTATTATTATTATTATTATTATTATTATTATTATTATCATCATCAAAGCTGATTGTATTGGAACCGTCATGTGAAACTTTTCGACAACGTATGATGGGAGTTAGCCTGATCGAATGTTGACTCGCCATTCGTCCCTTTCTACGAAGGTATGTTGTACCAAGGCGCACATAATTACATTCTGTAGTTGGCATCTCCCTTGTGTGGTACCAGCTTGCTAGGTTCTGAGTAAAGCTTTATGAATAGCAATTGTTGGCAACATAATAGATGGCATCTCGACATAAAAGACTGCTAGTGCTATGTAAAATCAACTTTTAAACCATGTACTTACTTAAACCGCGCTTTCTCTATTAGAGAGCACACAATGTCTAGTTCCAAACTTAAACTGTGGTGAGTTGCCTACTCCATAGTTTGTACGTAGGGATTTTAGTGGGGTACTATAATTTTGGTTTTATGCAAATAGCCCTGACATTTTACAAGCTATTTACAAGTAATCTTTCGTTCAACGCTTACCTAAAGAGCTGATAGTTGTATATACCTGAGATAGAGTAGATGAGATCCCTTGAGTAGTGTCTTCCTGTGATGTTTGGCCTTGAGTACAATCCAAAGAAGTAAATGAATCATATTGACAATCGACTAAATAAACGAATTCGTAAAGTAAAGCACGTGATTACAACCCGGCCCCCCCACTCAGTGTTATTTAGGGTACGCATATGCGTGTTCCAACCGACCCCCCCTTTTCAGCAAAAGTCCGGTGTGTAAAGTCAATACGGCTCGACCTTTTTCTTTTGTATACGAGCCTTTTTCAGCATCCCCCCCTTTTCAGCAAAAGTCCGGTGTGTAAAGTCAATACGGCTCGACCTTTTTCTTTTGTTACGAAAAGGACATTTTGGCAACACGCATGCGGTCATTTTGAAACCTGAGTGGGGGGGGGCCGGGGATTACAAATGGTAGTTGGAAAGGCTCGATTCTGTTAAACAGTAAAGATGGTATTTATCAAATATTATTTGAGTTCGAACACGCAAAATAAAAAAAGTGTTCCCATGCTATTGGTTAAATAAATTATACGTTTGAAAGAATATTAATTAAGTAGTAAACAAAACAATTATAATTTGAAAGAAGTAGCTACAAAAGATTTTGTTGATATATCTAGTTTCAAGACTAAACATTATTATTTATCCCTCCTGAAACAAAAACTTCAAAAACCAAATAGTACACGTTACTGGGAGTATTACTTGAATTTACCTTTATCTTGTAATTGGCAGAAAGTATCCAATTTTAGATTTCAACAATTAGGAAATAATAGGATAAAGCAAGTTAATTTTAAAGTATTGCATAATATATTTCCATCAAAACATAATTCATGCAGATGGTGTATAATGGAAAATGACTAGTGTGATATATGTAAAGAAACAGAAACTACTTCTCATGTTTTGTTAAAATGTAACAAGGTTAGGGTTTTTTGGAAAATTATTGAAATTGTTATTATAATTACTTTCATGAACAAATAAATATTAATGAAAGAGCATTAGTTATAGGTTATGTTATTGAAAAGGATGAAAACTTTGTGATAAACTTCATGTTAATTTTAGGAGAATACATAATAAACATAATGCATATCCAACTTCGGTATGATAGTAAAGAGTACAATAGTGAAAGTCTGTTCATTAATTTCAAATTAAAACTGCGATATTATATAGCAAATAAACAAAGTTTTTTATTTTTATTTATTTATTTATTCAAGTCTTCTTTATACAGGGTGGCCCTGTAAAGAAATTTTTCGAGAACTGTTAAGGCTATAACTATTTATTTAATTACTTTTGTCTTTTTGTATTATGTTAATATGTAAATTGATGTCAATATATATGAAATGTGAAATATGTGAAATAAAACACCTCGGTAAGAGGCCAAGAAAAAAAAATCATCAAAGCTGATGGTATTGGAACCGTCATGGGAAACTTTTCGACAACGTATGATGCAAATTAGCCTGATAGAATGTTGTCTCGCCATTCGTCCCTTTCTACGAAGGTATGCTGTACCCAAGAGTACAGAGTTTCATTCACTAGTTGGCATCTCCCTTGTGTGGTACCAGCTTGCTAGGTTCTGAGTAAAGCTTCATGAATAGCAATTGTTGGCAACATAATAGACGGCAACCCGACTAGACTGCCAGTGCTATGTCAAATTAACTTTTAAACCATGTACTTACTTAAACCGCGCTTTCTCCATTGGAGAGCACACAATGTCTATTTCCCAACTTCAACTGTGGGTGAGTTGCCTACTCAATAGTTGGTGCTTAGGGATTTTAGTGGGCTACTATAATTTTGGTTTTATGCAAATAGCCCTGACATTTTACTAGCTATTTACAAGTAATCTTTTGTTTAACGCTTACCTAAAGAGCTGATAGTTGTAGAAACCGGAGATAGAGTAGATGAGATCCCTTGAGTAGTGTCTTCCTGTGATGTTTGGCCTTGAGTACAACCCAAGGAGGTAAATGAATCATATTGACAATCGACTAAATAAACGAATTCGTAAAGTAAAGCACGTGATTACAAATGGTAGTTGGAAACCTCGATTCTGTTAAACAGTAAAGATGGTATTCATCAAATATTATTTGAGTTCGAACACGCAAAATTGAAGAAATGTTCCCATGCTATTGGTTAAATAAATTATACGTTTGAAAGAATATCAATTAAGTATTTAACAAAACTGTAAGATACTAATCTCTGTTTTGTAAGGACATTTTTTATTTCAGTTGACGATCGGAGTATGACGTCAGAAGCGATGGTTTTTTGGTTGAATTTTTGGTCTGCCGAGTGGGGGCGTAACAATTTAGCTGCAAATGATTCTCAATTTTGGGAAAAGTCATCCTTCTGATTGCGATCAATATTTAGTATTTCCAGACAAGCCCAATGTTGTGAGTATAATTTGAACATATGATGTTGATAATTGATAACTAGCCATCAGTTTGAGTTGGGTGTTGGTTTTATACAGTTCATAGTTTTCAGATAATTTGATGTATAAAATTTGTTATGAAAGTGATTTGTACGCACAGTAACTTTGTATGCATTACATGTGCAGTTACATAATACGGTTAAATAGTACGATACATGTGTGTAGTGTTATGGGGATAGTCTTTTGTACAGACCGTGTTGTGTTATTTTAATATCATTTATATATAGGCAGTTGTATAAAGTGACAGAATGTAGATAAATTCTGGTAACTGTAGACATGTATATAAAGAGGAATTTAGGGTAATATGTGTAGAGCCAAAAGGGTTATTGTTATTTCATTTTGGAACAGTGTAATATGTAACTTCAGTTAACATGCATTAATCATACAACTAATTTGATGCAAGATTGTTTGTAAACAGTTTAAAATTGACATATTATTTATAATTGTTTAATTCTGATTAAATTTCAGGTTGAACCGCCTTTTGTGAACGGTATCGCATCATGCTTGAAATTGTCGCTATTTATTGAAGTGCAGTCAGTCCGATTGGCAAGTTATACGCTACAAAAACAATTATAATTTGAAAGAAGTAGCTACAAAAGATTTTGTTGATATATCTATTTTCAAGACAAAACATTATTATTTACCCCTCCTGAAACAAAAACTTCAAAAACCAAATATTACACGTTACTGGGAATATTACTTGAATTAACCCTTTTCTTTTAATTGGCAGAAAGTATTCAATTTTAAATTTCAACAAATAGGAAATAATAGGATAAAGCAAGTTAATTTTAAAGTATTGCATAATACATTTCCATCAAAACATAAATTATGCAGATGGCGTATAATGGAAAATGACTAGTGTGATACATGTAAAGAAACAGAAACTACTTCTCATGTCTTGTTAAAATGTAACAAGGTTAGGGTTTTTTGGAAAATTATTGTAAACTTATGTAATAATTACTTTCATGAACAAATAAATATTAATGAAAAAGCATTAGTTATAGGTAATGTTATTGAAGAGAAGGAAAACTTTGTGATAAACTTCAGGTTTATTTTAGGGGAATACATAAATATACATAATATTATCCAACTTCGGTGTGATGGTAAAGAGTACAATAGTAAAAGTCTGTTCATTAATTTCAAATTAAACTACGATATTATATAGCAAATAAATATAAAAAAATATTGATGAAACACAAAGAATTTTTTCGAGAACTGTTAAGGCTATAACTATTTATTTAATTACCTCTGTCTTTTTGTTTCATGTTCACATGTAAATTGATGTCAGTATATATGACATGTGTAATATGTGAAATAAAACACCTTGGTAAGAGGCCAGGAAAAAAATCATCAAAGCTGATGGTATTGGAACCGTCATGGGAAACTTTTCGACAACGTATGATGCAAATTAGCCTGATAGAATGTTGTCTCGCCATTCGTCCCTTTCTACGAAGGTATGCTGTACCCAGGCGCACAGAATTTCATTCTCTAGTTGGCATCTCTCTTGTGTGGTACCAGCTTGCTAGGTTCTGAGTAAAGCTTTATGAATAGCAATTGTTGGCAACATAGTAGATGGCAACTCGACATAAAAGACTGCCAGTGCTATGTAAAATTAACTTTTAAACCATGTACTTACTTAACCCGCGCTTTCTCCATTAGAGAGCACACAATGTCTAGTTCCAAACTTAAACTGTGGTGAGTTGCCTACTCCATAGTTTGTACGTAGGGATTTTAGTGGGGTACTATAATTTTGGTTTTATGCAAATAGCCCTGACATTTTACAAGCTATTTACAAGTAATCTTTCGTTCAACGCTTACCTAAAGAGCTGATAGTTGTATATACCGGAGATAGAGTAGATGAGATCCCTTGAGTAGTGTCTTCCTGTGATGTTTGGCCTTGAGTACAATCCAAAGAAGTAAATGAATCATATTGACAATCGACTAAATAAACGAATTCGTAAAGTAAAGCACGTGATTACAAATGGTAGTTGGAAAGGCTCGATTCTGTTAAACAGTAAAGATGGTATTTATCAAATATTATTTGAGTTCGAACACGCAAAATAAAAAAAGTGTTCCCATGCTATTGGTTAAATAAATTATACGTTTGAAAGAATATTAATTAAGTAGTAAACAAAACAATTATAATTTGAAAGAAGTAGCTACAAAAGATTTTGTTGATATATCTAGTTTCAAGACTAAACATTATTATTTATCCCTCCTGAAACAAAAACTTCAAAAACCAAATAGTACACGTTACTGGGAATATTACTTGAATTTACCTTTATCTTGTAATTGGCAGAAAGTATCCAATTTTAGATTTCAACAATTAGGAAATAATAGGATAAAGCAAGTTAATTTTAAAGTATTGCATAATATATTTCCATCAAAACATAATTCATGCAGATGGTGTATAATGGAAAATGACTAGTGTGATATATGTAAAGAAACAGAAACTACTTCTCATGTTTTGTTAAAATGTAACAAGGTTAGGGTTTTTTGGAAAATTATTGAAATTGTTATTATAATTACTTTCATGAACAAATAAATATTAATGAAAGAGCATTAGTTATAGGTTATGTTATTGAAAAGGAGGAAAACTTTGTGATAAACTTCATGTTAATTTTAGGAGAATACATAATAAACATAATGCATATCCAACTTCGGTATGATAGTAAAGAGTACAATAGTGAAAGTCTGTTCATTAATTTCAAATTAAAACTGCGATATTATATAGCAAATAAACAAAGTTTTTTATTGACGATACACAAAGAAATTTTTCGAGAACTGTTAAGGCTATAACTATTTATTTAATTACTTTTGTCTTTTTGTATTATGTTAATATGTAAATTGATGTCAATATATATGAAATGTGAAATATGTGAAATAAAACACCTCGGTAAGAGGCCAAGAAAAAAATCATCAAAGCTGATGGTATTGGAACCGTCATGGGAAACTTTTCGACAACGTATGATGCAAATTAGCCTGATAGAATGTTGTCTCGCCATTCGTCCCTTTCTACGAAGGTATGCTGTACCCAAGAGTACAGAGTTTCATTCACTAGTTGGCATCTCCCTTGTGTGGTACCAGCTTGCTAGGTTCTGAGTAAAGCTTCATGAATAGCAATTGTTGGCAACATAATAGACGGCAACCCGACTAGACTGCCAGTGCTATGTCAAATTAACTTTTAAACCATGTACTTACTTAAACCGCGCTTTCTCCATTGGAGAGCACACAATGTCTATTTCCCAACTTCAACTGTGGGTGAGTTGCCTACTCAATAGTTTGTACGTAGGGATTTTAGTGGGCTACTATAATTTTGGTTTTATGCAAATAGCCCTGACATTTTACTAGCTATTTACAAGTAATCTTTTGTTTAACGCTTACCTAAAGAGCTGATAGTTGTAGAAACCGGAGATAGAGTAGATGAGATCCCTTGAGTAGTGTCTTCCTGTGATGTTTGGCCTTGAGTACAACCCAAGGAGGTAAATGAATCATATTGACAATCGACTAAATAAACGAATTCGTAAAGTAAAGCACGTGATTACAAATGGTAGTTGGAAACCTCGATTCTGTTAAACAGTAAAGATGGTATTCATCAAATATTATTTGAGTTCGAACACGCAAAATTGAAGAAATGTTCCCATGCTATTGGTTAAATAAATTATACGTTTGAAAGAATATCAATTAAGTATTTAACAAAACTGTAAGATACTAATCTCTGTTTTGTAAGGACATTTTTTATTTCAGTTGACGATCGGAGTATGACGTCAGAAGCGATGGTTTTTTGGTTGAATTTTTGGTCTGCCGAGTGGGGGCGTAACAATTTAGCTGCAAATGATTCTCAATTTTGGGAAAAGTCATCCTTCTGATTGCGATCAATATTTAGTATTTCCAGACAAGCCCAATGTTGTGAGTATAATTTGAACATATGATGTTGATAATTGATAACTAGCCGTCAGTTTGAGTTGGGTGTTGGTTTTATACAGTTCATAGTTTTCAGATAATTTGATGTATAAAATTTGTTATGAAAGTGATTTGTAAGCACAGTAACTTTGTATGCATTACATGTGCAGTTACATAATACGGTTAAATAGTACGATACATGTGTGTAGTGTTATGGGGATAGTCTTTTGTACAGACCGTGTTGTGTTATTTTAATATCATTTATATATAGGCAGTTGTATAAAGTGACAGAATGTAGATAAATTCTGGTAACTGTAGACATGTATATAAAGAGGAATTTAGGGTAATATGTGTAGAGCCAAAAGGGTTATTGTTATTTCATTTTGGAACAGTGTAATATGTAACTTCAGTAAACATGCATTAATCATACAACTAATTTGATGCAAGATTGTTTGTAAACAGTTTAAAATTGACATATTATTTATGATTGTTTAATTCTGATTAAATTTCAGGTTGAAACGCCTTTTGTGAACGGTATCGCATCATGCTTGAAATTGTCGCTATTTATTGAAGTGCAGTCAGTCCGATTGGCAAGTTATACGCTACAAAAACAATTATAATTTGAAAGAAGTAGCTACAAAAGATTTTGTTGATATATCTATTTTCAAGACAAAACATTATTATTTACCCCTCCTGAAACAAAAACTTCAAAAACCAAATATTACACGTTACTGGGAATATTAATTGAATTAACCCTTTTCTTTTAATTGGCAGAAAGTATTCAATTTTAAATTTCAACAAATAGGAAATAATAGGATAAAGCAAGTTAATTTTAAAGTATTGCATAATACATTTCCATCAAAACATAAATTATGCAGATGGCGTATAATGGAAAATGACTAGTGTGATACATGTAAAGAAACAGAAACTACTTCTCATGTCTTGTTAAAATGTAACAAGGTTAGGGTTTTTTGGAAAATTATTGTAAACTTATGTAATAATTACTTTCATGAACAAATAAATATTAATGAAAAAGCATTAGTTATAGGTTATGTTATTGAAGAGAAGGAAAACTTTGTGATAAACTTCAGGTTTATTTTAGGGGAATACATAAATATACATAATATTATCCAACTTCGGTGTCATGGTAAAGAGTACAATAGTAAAAGTCTGTTCATTAATTTCAAATTAAACTACGATATTATATAGCAAATAAATATAAAAAATTATTGATGAAACACAAAGAATTTTTTCGAGAACTGTTAAGGCTATAACTATTTATTTAATTACCTCTGTCTTTTTGTTTCATGTTCACATGTAAATTGATGTCAGTATATATGACATGTGTAATATGTGAAATAAAACACCTCGGTAAGAGGCCAGGAAAAAAAATCATCAAAGCTATTGGAACTGTCATGTGAACTGGTATTGGAACCGTCATGTGAAACTTTTCGACAACGTATGATGGAAATTAGCCTGATAGAATGTTGTCTCACCATTCGTCCCTTTCTACGAAGGTATGCTGTACCCAGGCGCACAGAATTACATTCTCTAGTTGGCATCTCTCTTGTGTGGTACCAGCTTGCTAAGTTCTGAGTAAAGCTTTATGAATAGCAATTGTTGGCAACATAGTAGATGGCAACTCGACATAAAAGACTGTCAGTGCTATGTAAAATTAACTTTTAAACCATGTACTTACTTAACCCGCGCTTTCTCCATTAGAGAGCACACAATGTCTAGTTCAAAACTAAAACTGTGGTAAGTTGCCTACTCCATAGTGGGTACGTAGGGATTTTAGTGGGGTACTATAATTTTGGTTTTATGCAAATAGCCCTGACATTTTACAAGCTATTTACAAGTAATCTTTTGTTTTGAACGCTTACCTAAATAGCTGATAGTTGTAGATATCGGAGATAGAGTAGATGAGATCCCTTGAGTAGTGTCTTTCTGTGTTGTTGGGCCTTCAGTACAACCCAAGGAAGCAAATGAATCATAATCTTGGCAATCTATGTCAACTATGAAAACGAGAGGGAGAGATTAAAATAGGAATGAAAAGTTTTCTTTTAAACATTAACAATCTGAGCAGAGAGATAGTAGAATGCCGAAAATTAATAAATATTTTTAAAAGAAGTTCCACAGTTATAAATGCATGCATATCACACCATTATGTTGGTAGCTTGGCTAGGTGTAAAAATGTCAGAGGTAAAATTGTCAGAGGAAAAAATGTCAGAGGTAAAAATGTCAGAGGTAAAAATGTCAGAGGTAAAATTGTCAGAGGTAAGAATGTCAGAGGAGCCGTGAAAATTACCCATTTACCGGACATTTTGGGAACACGCATGGTATCCCTCCGTCCATGGAGTGGGGGGGGGGGGGTTCACTTTATTCTAAATCCAAGGACTTAGGGGGTTCGAATCCAAGCCCGGCAATACAGTCACTGTTAGGGTCTCAGTCTATAATGCGATATTCCGATGGCCGGGTTAATAATAATATCTGTAATGCGCTTAGAGGCGAGTTGACGTCGATGTATTAAGCGCTATATAAACCTCGAATGTTGTTATTATAATTAGAATGAATAGGCACTATGAATATGACGGACAAAGAAAGAGGACAAAATATACAGTTCCTCATTCTACCCTCAACAATTGCTGTGGTAGATAAAGGAACATCCCTTCACTGCTATTATGTAAAAATGTGTAGAACAGGTGTCACATGCATATTCACTTGTTTTACTTATTTTACATAATAGCAGTGAAGGGATGTTCCTTTGTCTACCATAGCAATTGTTGAGGGTAGAATGAGGAACTGTATATTTTTTCCTCTTTCTTTGTCCGTCATGTTCATAGTGAGGACGGTTCACGGCTAGCCAGTGGGCTCGTGTGACGTCACGGGTCAAAGGTCACATGAGACGTACATTTTAACGTTTACAATAGCTAGTACCATTTTAATGCTGCTGCTGCCTGATAGCATAACTACAACACTGACGACCTCACACTTGGAGGGTCTCTAAATCTTCAACCGAGTATTCGGTTTTCTCAGATGAAATGAGCATCACGTTGTTAGTAACTCACCATCAATACTAAATTTAAAAAACCGAACAAATATCAATCAAATATTTCGGCTAGATTTTCAAACTTTAATACAGTAAATCGCATTTGACTGTAAGGTTAGAATAGAGAGATCTTTTTGTCATGTAACTACATGTGATATAACACCGAGGCTGAGCCTTGACAGACGATGGAGTCGGAATCGGTAAAAAAAAAGAGTCCACTGTTTTCCTAGAGGTTATTCGACAAACCTCATTGTTTATGTGCGTCATATGACGCGTTTTGACGCGTTTCAGACCAAGGTTTGTCTGAACCTTGGTCTGAAACGCATCGAAACCTAGGTTTGTCGACAAACCTCCTTTGTGAACTCGGGCCTTGATTGTCTTAATAGTATTTCCCATTTCATGAAGTCAAAAAATACATGTAGAAAGTTCATGGGAAAAAAATATAAGCAATTGCGCAGCGGTTGTAACCAATACGAGATATTATGTCTCCTTTGAACTTGGACACGTGACGTCATACGAGCTCGCTAGCTATCCATGGACTGGCTTTATATAGAACCGTAATGTTGTATTTCCCATAGTGATTGACTTGTATCTAAATATGCACGTGCTTGTCATTTATGGAAAAGCAAGGCTACCGGTGGTCTGTATCTGCTTGGAACAACACCATGCAGCCATCTGAAAGAGGTTTGCACAAAATAATGCTCATAACCTGCTGTCCGTCGCACGAGGAAAATGTACTTGCTGAGCAGGGGGGGGGGGGGGTATCGATTACTTTTCACTATCTCATTTGTTAAATATTGACCAATATAATGAAAGAGCAAAAAGGGCAGCCGAGGATTGCTGACATCTAACTCCTGGGAGGTGTTTCACAAAGATCCGAAGTCGAACTTCACACTCAGTTGGACTTAAACATTATGTAGAGCAATTTGTTGCCTTAAAATAAAATATTTTCAAAGGCAAAAATTGGAGTATTCAAGACTTTTCATAAATTCCACATCAAGAACATTAAATCTCCTGGATAATAGAAAACATGAATGATTTGAATCAACATTGTATGCCTTTTAAAATAACTTTTACAAAATATTTTCAAAGATGCTAACGACATTCCATAATAATATTGTTAAGTCCAACTACAACAAAATCAGATCAAGGCAATGTTTCCTCCAAAAGAAATGTCAATCATGTAGGACATGACAAATATTAATTTTAAGATATGACTAAAGTTTTAGACCAATACGAGACTTGAAACAAAGGTTATAGGCCCAAAAGGGGCAAAATATAAACATGCATGCCAAGTTTCAAGAAGACTGGATTCGAAACGGTATCTAAATGAGTTAGGGCGATATTCAATATGATAAGACAATGGACCAAGATTAAACTCGGAACTGACAAGCGTTTCGGATAAAGGCAATGTTTAATACGAAGAAGATTAAATCCGTTTGAGTCACGAGATCATCATCGCGGAACTGCTGGCAACTTTGACTACCATTTAAATAGGTGTTTTAAGACACCTAATAATGACTAATTTTTCACACCTAAATATCACGGATTCACAGCTTAGATTAGTAATCAGTTTTAACTACGTGATCATCACCAAAAAGTTATGGTAACTTTGAAACCATTTAAAAAGGTGTTTAAAGACACGTAATAATTACTAATTTTTCACACCTAAAAGTCCCGTATGCCCAGCTTAGATTAATAATCCGTTTGAGTCACGAGATCATCACCGCGGAACTAATGGCAACTTTGACTACCATTTAAAATATGTTTTAAAACACTTAATAATTACTAATTTTCACACCTACATATCACGTATTCACAGCTTAGATTAGTAATCAGCTTGAGCCACGTGATCATAACTAAGAAATTTATGGTAACTTTGAAACCATTTAAAGAGGTGTGTAAGACACCTCAAAGTTACTAATTTAATATAACCAGAGATTCACGGACAGAACAATAAGACGATTAGCCGGTGTAAGTAACGTGATTATTACCATCAACCTTGGATAACCTGTGAAACCAATCGATAAAGGTGCTTACAAGACCAAATAATTACGTATTTATCGCCACCTTCGGTTAACGGACAAAAAACTCGTTGCTTGGTCAAGTGGTTATTTGGTCATAAACACTTGATTTACAGAGGTAAGTGAAATCACGTTACTCCAGTCGCGTGATAAACTGGTGGTTTTTAGGTTAGATGAAAACGTGAACAGGAGTACCTTTTTTGTTTAAATGAAGGCACGTGTCGATAACGTTTAAATCTAGTTCAAAAGGCACTATACTTTAAAATCACTTAAAATACACTCCCAAAAGAGGTTACTTTTTAGTGTTCTGTTTATTGGGATTTAGAATGTTTATTAACTCATATCCTGCCATGAGACTGCTAGCGCGCTATTGTTATAGTGCTCTGTGCACGCGAGAGCGCTATCGATTGAGCCACCGCTACTCTGCTTTGTGCACGCAAGGGCGCATATGTAATAACAGTCATTGTTCATGCCCATTGCACCGTGCTGAGTGCTTTTGCAGCGCTATTGAAAGTACCATCGCGTGCATCAGATTATCGGCTTTGGATTACGCGTCTTTGTATACAACAGTCAGATTGGATTTTCTCGAGTAATTTAGTGATTTGTTTTTTGTAAAGATTTAAATAACACGCGCTTGAACCAACCTTAAAATTAACTTGGCACACAGGAGATTTGTGGCTGGCATAATAGGGATTAGCACTGTGGCACTGGGTGCATTGTATGGGTGGCAGCTTAAGAGTTAATATTTAATGTGCTGTCAAATTACGAGCACACATAATATATATATTTATACTCTGTTATTTCTGAACAAGAAATCAAACATTTTAAACCACATTTTCCCTGGAAGGGTAGAGGAAGGCCTTTTTATCATAATAATTCGTTATTTCCCCGGCATCATGGCGGAATGAGGTAGCAAATGCTCTCTTAATTCCTGTTACATGTGATTAGTGATTATGTTAAATTATATTTTATGCAATTAAAGGGACAATTGAGTTTTGGTATAGAGGGCTCTACACAAAATAATTTTTTGTGACAAAATGACAAAACGATCTTTGTTTGGTCAAAATTGGTTCACTGAGAGACGGCTGAAATATCCATAAATATAACAATTATTGTGGGGCCCCACAAATATTCGATACTTTGAACCAGCCGTTGAAAGAAAAAAAAAGCTTACTCCTCTCATACAGATGTTTTTTAATAGTTTTTGATGATCCTTCTATTAAATCATTATTTTAACGAAACATAACATGCACAATTTTATTTCCAAAAATGGTTGAAACCAATGACTTTTTAGAGAATGCCCTCATGTGGTTTAACGGCTCTTTGTAATTGTTAGTAGGCTTATTACTGAGTCGTTCGTAATTTTGGTTTACCTTTCGAGCATATAGCTCCATTTAGTCTCATTTTGACAACGCCCCCTATCGTCAGAGTTCAGCAGCAACATGTTAGCCGATGGACTTTTACCCAACAAAATCGTTAAAACATCATTTTTTGTTTAAACGAAAAGCACATCCACCCCGACGTACATTGACACTAGCTCTTTCATTGGAACCCTCATGTCCCATTGACTTTTGAAAGTTGACCCACCGTAATTTGATCAAAATAGGTCGTCAGCTCGCCATTGCCTATATAACACAGATGCAACAAGTCGAACTTTGGAAGCAATTTGCCTCGCAATTGTAAAGTTTTAGGTCAAGCACACGAAGGATAACAAGCATGAATTATCATAGATCGGTTCTGATGGGTTTATTATGTCCATTTCAGCCAACTCCCTACCGTAATTTTTCAATTTAGTTTAGGCAAACATTTTGCCGAGGTAAGCAAAAACATGAATATTCATGAACGCCATGGACTATTCGATTATTTACAGAGGGGTGCAATTGTGCACCACATCAAACTCCCCTACTTTCAGTCAAGTATTTAATTGTATTATGTAGTTTGATAGGTTCATTTTACTAACTGTTTAATTATCAGATATCAATGATGGTTTAAAGATATGGAAAAGGTTCTTGTATTTTATATCCAGTAAAGCAATCTCACATACAAAATCACTATCAAGTGTCGTCTGATCCGCTGATTGCCGTCTGCTTTATACGTTCAAGGCACATTTATCGGTGGACTGTGAAGTAGACAGTTTACTCGTCATTGTAGATTTATGATAAGCCATCTTTCATTTATTAGTCTTTAATTGGTGACACACATACAATTATCACACACATGAGCACTCTCACTTCCCCTCCCCCGCACACCCGGTTCATACATCATACCCAATGGCATATACACCCTGCAACATAGTGGAACATTCTAGACGTCGAGCTAGCTACGTTTGGGATGGCATTAGTCCAGCGAGCGAAAATGAGACAAACGGAGCAATATGCATGTTGCAGTTATAACTATTACTAGTTTATAATGTAATGGTGCAGGTTTTGGTTACTCAAATTCAGTTTGACCAAAGGTGTACTCTCTTTACCAAACTGAACTTTCCATTTAACTTTGTAATTGTGATTGAGTGATTGCCGAACAAATACAAATAATTATGATGATGATAATGATAATAATGATAATAATAACAACAATAATGCTAATAATAATAATAACAATAAAAGAAGATTTTGTCATACTATTGTACTTTTTATTCTCAAATATTTGTCAAATACGTCGATGGTATAATGGTAGCCACTTTTAGTGTAACATACGAACGCACACATGAAAATACGATGATTGTCTTTTAATCCAGGTTGTGTTCCACTGATCAACCACTTCTACATGCTTTTAGTCAACTTAACCAAACTTCAAATAACGATCATTTAAGTTACTCACGCGTTTGACAAAACGGAAGTAAAAATATCAGAACACAGGGCCACGAAATAAATCGTTCACGAACCATCTTGCTTTTCCACGTCCAGATATCCTCTGTACAGACTGACACTGATGATGTTGAAAATGAGAGAATTTAATGACACAGCCACTGGTTTTGAGACAATGATTGGTGTCACAGTGGAATAAGTCAAGGTGGTACACACACGCACGCCCATATGAATATGAGGATTTAGTCACAACTATACGTACACGCACGCCCATATGATTATGAGGATTTAGTCACAACTATACGTACACGCATTTCCAAGTAAACGTATTTTTTATGAATAAGACAGCGATCAAGGAGGAAATCACCCTGATATCTTCCCTGTTATTAGTTCAGGCAAAGTTCACAACTTAAGGAGTTTGTCAGCAAAGATTAGAATTTTAGCCTCTCTCTTTGAAAATAATATTTGATTCACAAGATTAGTGTCCAAACCATTGCCGACTTTTGAAATAAATTTAAATAATTTGTTTTCCCGTACGTTAATCGTTTGTGTCAGTAATGGACACTAGTGGTTTTTTTTTTAGGGGGGGGACGGGCGAAGGGGTTGAGCCCCCCCCCCCCCCCCCCAAAAAAAAAAAAAAAAAAATAATAATAATAATAATAATAATAATAATAATAATAATAATAATCATAATAATTTTAAAATATATATATATATATATATATATATATATATATATATTAAAAATAAAATAAAAAATAAATAAATAAACAAAATCGTGAAACATATTCAGAAAATGAATGCGTAACTCGCTAGCGGCTACTGATTATTGTTTTCCTATAATATATATCTCATATCTTTCCCGATTCAAATTATATCATGTTTGAGGAGTTTGAGCTGATGAAAAGCTAAGCCCAGAGGCCCGTTTCATAAAACTTATTATCTATAACAACTGCTAAATGTCTATGACAAATTTGCTCTCAGCCAATCAGATGCCATGATTTCTGTAGCTTATAACAGTAGCTTGTAACTTGTTATTGATATCAAGTTTTATGAAACAGGGTCCAGGTATTCCAGGATGCCCATCGGAAGATGAAAAAGACCTTTAGAGGGATTTCCTGTTTATACTAAGACTATTCTTAATCCTAAAACATTGGGATACATCCTGTTATCGTTGTTATGATTGGTTCATATACACTGTTGCCCATAAAGTCTGAATAATTTGTTTACCTCTTTTCGTGAAATATTGTGACAATATCATTTATTATTGATAGTCTTGTCTACGCTGTTGTTCAGTACCGTGGTTGGTGTCTTATCAGAATCAGTAAAGCAAGTTGTGTTATGGAATATGCAGTAAGCAGATGTCTTAGTATTTGAAGACTGAATCAATGTTGTAAATGGAGAGGGCTTTCACCAACGGGAAGAATGCATATGAGTGCAAAGGCCTGGAAATCAATCTGGGAAAGGCGGATGCGATGGAAGCAAGTGGTGGCAACATCAACAGTAGAAAACAAAGTAGATCCTTATAGTGTCAGAGGCACGGTGGGTTAATGTGAGATGTGTTGAAATAAAGGAAATTACCAACAGAGTGCCTGGGAGTTTTGAGAGCAAGAAAGGCAAAGAGATGAGTAATGTACTGGTGGATGAGCAAGGGGGTTGTATATGGTATTATGGTGAGAAGGTTGAATGGTTTTGATATCTTTTGGATATAATCAACAGTGGTGGTGGATGTGAGATTGCAGATACAAGTAGATACAGCTTCGGGTGGATGAAACTTAATGAGCTGGACCTGACCATAGTTGGTAGAAGGTTTAAAGGCGAATTCTATAACACTGATGTTAAAACAGCGATGGTATATGTTCAGAAACCAGGAATGTCAAAACAGTGAAAGGTATCTTGAGGAAAACAGAAAGAGCCATGAAAGGGAAATGAGCGGTGTGAAACTGTCAGATAGAAAAAACACAAGTTAGCTCATGGAAATGATGGGTGAGGAAGAAACTGTGATGGAATTGGTAAAGAGAAGTTGATTAAGATGGATGGGTCATGTGTTGACAAGGGAAGATGATGAACTGTAAAAACAGTTTTTTATCTGACAGTGAATGACATAATAGGAAAAGAAAGACCAAATATTTCATAAAAAGATATGGTGAAGAGATAAAGCAGTAGGGTTAGGCTGACCATGGATCTACATGGTCTAACCGAGGAGGATGCTTTAGGCAATAAGAAGTGGAGGGAGGGAGCTCATAATGCGCAAAAGTCAGTAACCCCTCCTAAGAGGGAAATTACTTGTATCGGTGAATATAATGATGATGATGATGATGATGATGATGATGGTGATGAAAATAATGATGATGATGATGATGATGTGATAAGGTAAATAAGCTCCCATAACTTTATTGATCAATCTTTATTAATCAAATATTGTCACCTCGTTAGTGATCAGTTATTGCCACAATCAGTTCACACAAAGAGATACATACGTTGACCAACTTTATAGGCAACAGTATAGGTTGAAAAAACCCACACAAGATAGATTTTCATGTCATGTCATTTCAATTGCACGATTTGTTTATTTATACGATATTCTTATCAAGTCTGTACACTCCTTTTGCTATACGACAATTCTTTTAACGAATGTTATTTATATTTTCTGCAGTTTCAAACTGATCGGATCAGGATATCTAAAAATACAAAAGGCTTTACATTAATGATCAGAAAAAATGCACTAACCCTGGTACGTTATGGGTGTTTGTTTGTTTGTTTGTCTTCTTTTTATGTAGACAGAATGTTTAATTCTTTGAAATATCAATTGTTGGGTTTCTCTCTCCCCCATCACTCCATCTTAACTTCCTTTTGGTACACTGAGGATTTAAAGTTCACATGTGATATGAACGAGCTCTTTCTTACATTAACTCGTGGCATAATGTAACAGCAGTATACCTGTTTTTATATCACATACACCAAAGTCCACTGCTAAAGTCTTAAAAGAACATCCTGTCACATGCATGTTGCAGGATGTTCTTTTCAGACTTGTACCAGTGGACTTTGATGTGTGTGATATCTAAACAGATTTGGTTAGCCAGTTATTTTTATGGATGGTTTCAAAACAGCATATCATATTCAGTGGAAATGCTAAAGATCATACAAACATCCGACATGTAAATGAATACATAAAAACGACCGCAACTACTTACGAAAATTCAACCTAAAGTTATTTCAATACCCTTCTGTGTCAACTATTGAAATGTGCGAACATAACTATAACGTATTACGTAATCGAAAGTAACGTCTACAAGATATACAATAGGGTATTGAAATTGCCCTTGATATCATTCTTGGAAGGTAGTTGCGATATATACAATGTGTGTCAAAAAAAGTTTACATCTAGAAAATTGCTAATTATTTTTAAAATCATCTCTACACACACTAAATTAGTATACATCTTATGAAAGAGTGTTTTATCCCAAATCATTTGGTATCATTTTTGTTTGGTATGTGTTCTCGTTTGGATGAACAGGAGGCATTTTTTGTGAGAGTGCAAAAATCGACTTTCGCCAAAGTTGCTTATGTGATGTTTGAATAAAACAATTGGGATTTGGGTATTAATTCGGTCCTTGCAGATCCAAATAACATCCCTAACAAATGTAATCATGCCACACATATCAAATATCGAATATCAAATATCAACGAACATTTGTGCGCGCGCGTGTGTGTGTATGTGACTTTACTTCTGCAAAAAGCATATGCAATGCATTTCATTTGATTCATTCAATTCAATTCAATTCATTCTCTCACTCCGCTACATAATACATGCTGTAGGCATGCACTCTCGCAAACAATGCCTCCTGTTCATCCAGACGAGAACACATACTACACAAAAATGATACCAAATGATTTGAGATAAAACACTCTTTCATAAGATGTATAATAATTCACTATTCAAAGATCATTTAACAAAATATTAGCATTTTTTTAGGTGTAAACTTTTTTTTGACTCACACGGTATATCTATATATATTTATATATATATATATATAGGCTATGTATAGTTATGTATGTGTGTGTGTGTGGGTGTGTACTGAAGCCCGATGAAGTGATGGAGCTTGTTCAACTCTTCAAAAACTTGTACTAAAGATTGATTTTATGATATCCATTCTCAGAAGATCGATGAACGGTGCTCAACATGACCTCTAGATTTGTCCATATATTTTAAAATTCTATTTGATAAGGTCACCATGCTTCTATATATGAGATACTAGAGACGCTTAATGATGAAAATAAGATAAATATTAATTTCGCATCGATAATTTAAGTTGATTTCAGAGCTTGCTACGAAATATTCAAGCACCACGTAAACGTATATTGTAAATTGATGCTATTCAAAGTGTTTTCCAAGTGACATTTACAAAAACGATAATAACTGTGAAGTATTCGTTTAACTTTTTTTGAAATGCATAGGATGATGACTGTGGGACACTATTCCAGGTTTAACCATGATTTCATTGCAAATGACTTTGTGATTTTTAAGAACATGCCAATTAAAACTTGATACATTTATTATGAGACACCCTGTATACATATTTTATATACATGTATAAATATATGTGTGTGTTTGTATTCAAAATGCCGTCAGGTTATCATAGTGTAAATGATACTACCAGTACCTCCTAATCGGGTTCTCCGTTTTCATTTGACCAGGATGTCCTGTTCGAAGACACCATTTGTCATTAGAAAAAGAGGAATGATAAAATGAGAGTTTGCTCAGGCTTCCGTGAATGTTTAAAGCAGGCGCGGATCCAGGATTTCTTAGGGGGGGCGACCAAATTCTAAATTATGCGAGCAAAGTATTGGTACGTAATGGTGACCAGCATTGACGTAATGGGGGAGGGAGGGGGTGTAGGGAGGGGCGATTTCCCCTACCTCCTCCGCAAAGCGCCGAAGCTTTGACGTTTCATTATATCATTATAGTCAGGTGGCTTAGCGAAATTATAGTTACACTGCGGATAAAAGCGCCATTTTTAGTACAGCGCTTCCTTAGGACCTACTGAACGATATTAGCCTAGGAGCTCTCGGTAAAAATTGATTTAAAGGTGTTAAGGGCGGGTGCGTTAATATCCCGGAGCCCCTAAGTAACATATAAGGTAAAATAACATTGATTTGTTGTTGTACGAATGTGATTTTGGGTACAGGGCTTTTTAGGAGCTTCTGAATGATGTTAGGGTAGAAGACCCCAACAAAACATTAAAATAGGTGTGAATTGGGGGCGGGGGCGTCGTACCGGAGCCCCCATATTATATATCATGTAAGATCACATTGATTTGTGGTTTAGGACAACCTTTTCTGTACATGGCTTCCTTAAGACCTACTGAAAGACATTAGGGTAGGAACCCCTTGCAACAATTTCCGAAAAGGGTGTGGGGTGGGGGCGTCGTCCCCTAGTCCCCAAATAATTAATATCGTAAAATAACAATGATTTTTTTTTCTTCTTGTACGAATGCAATCACATAAGTGTGAAGAGGGTCGGGGCGTTGATCCGGAGCCCTCGCGTTGATTTTGTTTATGTTTACCTTAATACTTTGCATACTCTGGGGTAGAATGTTGTGAATTGCCAGTTACTAGTCTTTACAAAACAGAACATGCTCATGTCAGGTGGCTAAGCGTTACTATCAACTAATCATAGCCTATAGGAGCCCCTCGGAATTTTTGAAATCATGGGGATGCCAGTACCAATGGATGCCACAGATTTCCTGGATGTGACATATACAGCTTTGGCTGGCGGCAGGATGAAATCTTCAATCCTGGAAGTCAAAAAGGCAAACACCTCTTTCTCGTTGAGTGGGTCACTGAGAAAGTCCATTCAATTGCCTGGTACTTTGGTCTCACCCGATACTTTCCTGCGCACACTCTTGCCTCTCTTTTCTCGGGTAGATTCTTTCAAGCTATCTGGAATGTATGCGTCCCACACAACATCCAACCTCATGGCGTCCTGAAGCTGCTTTTCCAGGTAAAGGCCGAATTCCCGGTCTGCATACTCATGGAAGGTGCTGACACGGGTAGTGGGCAGACATTGTATGATGAAGGCACCATTTGCAGTCATAGGTTGAAGGTGGCTCTGATTGACCAGGTTGCTCAAGACATTTTAGCAGGTCTGACTTCGTGCTGGGCAAATGAAGCTTGTTAAAGTCTGAGAGGAAAGGAACTCTCTGCCAGTCACCATCCCGGTTTTGCAAAGATATGTACAACTTGCCGAAGAGTGTCACGTTGTTTGATGCACTTTGATCTTCTTCCCCTGCTTAGATGTTAACTTACTTTTAGGTTTACTGAAAATTGCAAGAGAATTCCTCTTGATTTGGTCATGGATGGAGTGGCTGCGCACATCAAGCACAATCTTGTCAAAGTTCTTGTACTGTTTCCTGCCTGTGTCCTACAATGTGTGCAATACGGCTACCACTGATTCATCCTCGCAGTTGCAACTGTCAAGAGTTACTAGTTCTGAGAAATCATCCAAGAAAGGATTGCCCATTCGTCTGATGGTATCGGAGAGGCTGACAATCTGTCGCTGGAAGCTCTTCTGTTTTGAGAGAACCTGCTCATGATGCTGGAAGTTCTCTGGGATTTCTGTGTCATCATCAGTAAGGTATTCTACTTCGAATTGCTTTAGCAGCATGGACATCTCTGGTCCCGAAAGCATCCATGCATGCGCGCCCGTTTTTGTGCGTAACACCATTACACAACATAGAATCGCCATTTTTTTTTACTTTCATGATATTTCTCATATTTTTTCAAACAATTTGGTACCATGTTTATCTCTTTATGACCATTTAGATCAAGATGAGCGTCCATTCAAGAAAAATGTCCGTGCGCGCGAGCTCTTGTAATACATGGCATATATGGGCAAAAACATGCCTATACGAATTCCATTATAACTCGTTGGGATGGAACTGGTCCCCCAATTTTTTTTCATATTTTGATAGAGAATGAGTCGGAAATATGATTTAATGTCTCATTTGGCTACAAAAAAAATTCTGACATCATCATAATGACCTTCGAACTTAAAATAGGAATTTGCATATTATGACGTCAGCATATTTATGGAAAATTGATTGTATCTCTGTTAATATTGATCGATTTTCTTCAAAATGTCGATATATTGTAGCTAAGACACTTCTCTACAAGCTCAATGATCACTTTTTCATTTTGATGACGTCATCATAGTGAAAATCTCGATTAAAGGCCTCATGTCAAAAGGCCTTCATAATTTGCGTTATCCCTATAGAAGGTGAATTTCGTTCACGTCATGAAACTACATGATATTGTTTTTCAAGAATTTTTAAGCAGTATCTCGCTTATTTTTGCTCTATTTTGTCTCATTTAATTTAAGTTGACCAGCCCACCTATACTTGTTCCAAACAAGTATTATATGTCTAGTTATTATTATTATTATTGTTATTACCCTCGAGGACAACTACCCCCGAGTACAACTACCCCTCCCCCTTCGACGACAACTCCCCCCCCCCCCCAGGACAATAACCCCTGGAGGACAACTACCCCCAATGACAATCATTCCCGAGGAAATTATAAGACTGTGACGTATAACGCAAGCTTCTCTCCAAATTGCTATTTACAGAAAATTGCATAAACCTTCATTTCAGTCTTTTCAAATTATTCAATTCGATATGGGGGGGGGGTGGAGGTTGCCCAATTCCCCTGTAGTTTTGCTACCGAGTAAAGAACAGAAATTACATTTCTTAGAAATTAAACAATACATTGCGCGCAAATGAGTACGCGTTACAGCCTCTCTCACCATCAATGGCACAAAACAGAAATTAGGATGTAAGTTCCTTTATGCATCCTCTGTAACTTTTACATCAGCTGATCGTGTATTTGTCTGTGTATGTAAAATGGGCCCTCATCCATGCCGTGATCCATAATTAAGGTTTTCTTCACGTTATTTATTTATTTCTGTTGAAGTATAATATGTTTTTCGTGTACGTTAAATTATTTTGAAATAGAAATTGCCTTCAAGTTATATGTACGGTGCCATGTCAAAAGAAAATAAATATCCGCTCTCTGGTAATTCATCTCATTTGATTTTGTAACTCCAGCACAGCGTTTTTCAACCGGGGTGCCGCAAGAGAATGATTTGGAAAACGTTGATTTTGTAAAAAAAATCAAATACCAGAAACGGTTAAAATATGTAATTACAAGAGAAAATAAAATTTGGAAGATACTAAAGTGTCTTCCTTCCTCGCTCGCTGACAATATTTTGACAGCAAGGCAAATAAGGGCAACGAGAGGCCCGAATATCCTCATATTAGTGTATCAAGGTCATGACCGAATATAACACTTTTTTTATGTACATTCGGCGGCAAGGTGCCCGCATACAGTACTTTAAATAGTTTCTAGTGTGTGGATTACAAACTATTTTTTTACCAGTTTGAAAATGTCTTTTTATTCTTAAATGTGCCCATACGTGTGTGCAAAGTACTTGACGAGAGCCAGAGTCATGCAAAATTAATAGTCTGTAAAGACTTTGGGATTTGGGAGAAACTTTTCATGTCTTAATGGGGTACCGTGACTAACAAAAAGCTAAAATAACGCTGCTCCAGAGAAATGTATTTCTATGCATTTTGAAAAGCGCTGGACAATTACCTAAAACTTACATCCTTCGTGGAAATTAGCAACCGCGCTGGCGTTGCATAAATTATAATAAAAGGGAAATGTGTAGTAATGAGAAAGACAACGTGCTATTTGAAAGAATATGGGGTCATGCAGGGGATCTTATGGGCTCGTAGCCATCTCTCAATGTGTCAGATCGTCTTTTGCTATTGAATCCTGATTGTCCACGGGGGAAGTTGTCAATGGGGGGGGGGGGTAATTGTCCTCGGGGGGTAATTATCATCGGGGGGTAGTTGTCCTCGGGGGGTAATTGTCCTTGAGGGGTAATTGACCTAGGGGGTAATTGTCTTCGGGGGTTAATTGTCCTAGGGGGTAATTGTCCTCGGGGGGTAGTTGTCCTCGGGGGGTAATTGTCCTCGGGGGGTAATTGTCCTAGGGGGTAATTGTCCTCGGGGGGTAGTTGTCCTCGGGGGGTAATTGTCCTCGTGGGGGTAATTCTCCGGGGGGTAATTTTCCAGGGGGTAATTGTCCTTGGGGGGTAGTTGTCCTCGGGGGGTGATACACCGGGGGGGGGGGTAATATTCCAGGGGGTAATTGTTCTTTGGGGTAGTTTTCCGGGGGGTAATTTTCCGGGGGGTGATTGCCCAGGGGGTAGTTGTCCTAGAACCCTGCAGACCACCTACCATAACCACATGCACTCTCTCACAATGGGTGTCTGGCCATTTCCACTGTACAAACTTTGCCAGGGCAAACAGAGGCTGGTCAAATGTATTGACCGGGATTTCTGAGTTCAGAAATTCAACAGCTTGCCTCTCGACATCATTGTCATGCTTAATCACAGCAGGAGCTGCAGACTTCTCATAAAACAGAGGAAGGAGTGCACAGTGTGCTGGAGGTTCTTCTACCGGAGGTTGATTAGAGGCATGATAGGCAGCCCATGAAATGGTATCTCCACTGATGAGTTCTTTTGCCTCTAGAAGTGGCAGTGAATGCTCTACTCAGCTGTGTTCCCCTGCTCCGGCCGCATCTAAGCACCTCTCGACTGGAAACACTTCACTTTCTGGCACCGCAACAGCAGTTGTCTTCAAAGCTATGGCTGGTACATTGGCGTAGGTATTAGAAAGAGCATGCTTTTCATTTCCAGAAGGTGGTATCACAACAGGTGCTCTGCTCTCACCAGGTTTGTCCTTGGTAGGCAACTTTAAAAGGCTGATTCCAGTCCCATGGAATGATGTTTTGGAAGTGGCTCGAGTTGTGGTCTAGGTTGTCGAGGGCGCCAACAGTGAACACACCTTTCCAGAGGCTAGCCGGAGACACCACTCCATCTTCTACAAAGCGTTCACAGGTAGAAGTTGCGATCTATTCCTCAATCTCCATAATGCTGTCATAAGAAATGCTGATGCCAAAGTGATATAACTGCGTGATGAGTCTCTTGCTTCTGACCAGCGCATGCATACTGAAGCCAATATAGACGATTCACATACAGATAGTGAACCTCATTCAACTCGAAGAGGAGAGTTCCAGAGTCCACAGATTTCTCAATGTAGCTGGTCAGTTCCACAAATGCCCGAGACTTATTCATTTTTTTCATCAGCAGCCCATTGTATATAGGTTTATAGTTCAATAATTACTTTGGTGAAACTGCTTGTAGATTTCACTTGTAGTATTGCAATTCATCAAAAATTGAATTCATTTTTTTTAATGGCCTCTGCACAAATATTTTGTAACCATTTTTAACTTTCTATGATTCCCAGGAATGAATAGAATTATGTCACAAATGTCGGCTAACTTGAAATCTGTATTGACATGATTTTTTTTCAAAAATTCCGAAGGTCTCCTAGGCTATGATTAGTTGATAGTAACGCTTAGCCACCTGACATGAGCGTGTTCTGTTGTTAAGACTAATTACTGGCAATTCACAACATTCTACCCCAGAGTATGCAAAGTATCAAGGTAAACAAAAATCAACGCGGGGGCTCTATAACAACGCCCCGACCCTCTTCACACTTATGTGATTGTTTTGCCGGGGGCTCCTTCCTTAATATCGTTCGATAGGTCCTAAGAGAGCCCTGTACCAAAACAGACTGTCATATAACCACAAACCAATGTGATCTATCATGATATCTAACACAAGGCCTCTGGTACGACGCCCCCAACCCCAAATCACACCTATATAAATGTTGGGGGCTCCAACCCTAACATCGTTCAGAAGGTCCTAAAAAGTCCTGTACCAAAAATTGCATTCGTACAACAACAAATCAATGTTATTTTACCTTATATATAATTTAGGGGCTTTGGTATAACGCCCCCGCCCCCACACCTTTATATTAAATTTGTACCGAGGGCTCCTAGCCTAATATCATTCAGTAGGTCCTAAGGAAGCCCTGCACCAAAAATGGCGCTTTTATCCGCCGTGTAACGATAATCGATAAATTTGACGCTAAGCCAACTGACTATTAGAGAAAGAAGACGATTCGTTGCACCGTTCTCGACTCTTAATCCTCGTCTGAATTCAGTTCCCCCCTCCCGCGCGAAGCGCAGAAGCTTTTACGATTCATTAAATCATTAGAGAAACACGACGATTCGTTGTACCGTTCTCGAAAATAATCCTCGTCTGAATTCAGTTCCTCTCCCCCCCCCCCCCCGCCCCCCTCCCGCGCGAAGCGCAGAAGCGTTACGTTTCATCAAATCATTAGAGCAAGAAGACGATTCGTTGTACCGTTCTCGACTCTTTATCCTCGTCTGAATTCAGTTTTCCCCTCCCCCCCCCCCCCCCCCGCGCGAAGCGCGGAAGCTTTTACGTGTTATTTAATCATTAGAGAAAGAAGACGATTCGTTGTACCGTTCTCGACTCTTTATCCTCGTCTGACAGTTCCCCCCTCCCGCGCGAAGCGCAGAAGCTTTTGCGTTTCATTAAATTATTAGAGAAACACGACGATTCGTTGTACCGTTCTCGAAAATAATCCTCGTCTGAATTCAGTTCCCCTCCGGGGCGGGGGGGGGGGGGGGTGGGCGGGGGGGCGGGCTCCCAGGCCCCCCCCCCTGGATCCCCCACTGGTTTAAAGGCATTGTGTGTGTGTTGTGCGGGCGTGTGTGCGTTTGCGCGCGTGCGTGTATGTCTGTGTGTGGGTGTGTTTATTTAACATATACATTGCTTATCAAATAAGTGTACCCAACTTGTATAGCTCATTCTTTCCTGTAGGACTTGGATACTTTCCGTTCCTGATTTATTATGTCTTTATTTATCTCTCTTTGAGTTTTACGTGTATCTTTCGATCTGCATATACAGTAAACATCTAAATTATTCATACTCTTAACAAATCTTGTAATTTTTATGAGAACAAAAAAACGTTTGTCCTAATTAATGTTTCGTGAGAATGTGTCATATTAAAGCTTACAACTTAAAAGTATTCGACAAAGTCCATAATTCGACCAGTCCACATGTTATTCTTGAGTTTCAAGAAACACCAACAATCTTAGAATTTACAAGGGGTATATATAATTTAGTTGTTAACTGTATATATTATATATATATGTTTGGTTTACATTCGTCTCTGGATCCCTCTTCTATTTCTCTCTTTGATTACTCCTTTTGTTTTTTGCAGCTAGCTCCTCTTAATACACCTCCATTTCCCTCCCCCTAATATCCCGCCTATATCCTCCTCCTTTAAATTCCTTCCTCTTCTTCCTCCTCCTCCCCAGGAGCAGTTAAACATGGAAAGGCCATTGGAGGGGGTGGTGTTGAGGTTATGACATTCAATTTCTACACGTGCCTCGTAATTTAGGTGGAAGATAGGAGATATAATACTTGTGTACCACCACAAATATTAGATAATTAGAAAAAGCCGTTGAAAAACGGAATAGCGCATTTTACGTCGTATTTAAATCAATGCCGATATTGGCTTTATCTTGTCGGTTACAACTAGCCGTCCCATATATTGTTATTTTTTAGTTAAATAATTAATTAACGGTCACGGTATTTTTTTTAAAGTGGAGCTGAATTGGCATGATCGTATCGGCTAAATTTCTCACATTTTGGGGTCTAAAATTACCTTCGTAGCAATTTTAGGTTCTAAAAGGGCACTAGAAATGTCATAGATAAAAATAAGAGCAATAACTATGCACTTTGATGGCATTTGCGGTCTGAAAACAGAACTCAACTATCCCTTTAAAAACAAGTTCATGAAGATAATCTACAGTTTGAGCGAAAACAGACCATTATTAATGAAACAATGGGTAAAACTGCTCTGATAAATTCTTTAATTTTCCCGACTATATTATTACATATAAATTACATTTTAAGTGAATGTAAATCGTCTCAAAGCAATGCATTGGCGTTATATAGCATTCAAGACATTTAATTGTTGAAATATTTGTTTTAAAGCCTGTATTAAATATTATTTTCATGGAAAAATGTTTAGGAAAATTCAAAAATGGTGCGGATAATTTACTGTTAGAGGTTGTCGCACAGTGGCACCTTCAAAGAAAACCATAAATGACTTTGAAGTTTGAGAATGTTTTCGGGAATAGTTGCATGTTAGAGGGTTAGTACACTAAAAGGAATATAATAAGTAATATTTCATTAAAAATATACGCATGAACCTTCAACAATGTTACCAAGTCACTTTAAAGTGGTATTGGTCTGGGGGATTTTTTTTTCACCGGAAAGTGGGTCCCATGGTTCGCGGTTTGAATCCCGCTGTGGCACCAATGTCCTTTGGCAAAACACTATTCACATTTGCCACTCTCCACTCAGGTGTAGTAAATGGCCACTGGGTAGGAATTTATTCCCTTGAATACTTTTACCACTTTAGGGCAGCTGGGCTAGAGCCGGGAAACAATAGTACTGTGTAGTGCACTTTGAGCATCCCCTGGGATGGTTATGTGTTGAATATAAATGTAACCATTACCATTATGCTTTAATAAAAGGAACTTATTTATTAATCTACTGATTATACTACAAATGAAAATGAGAATGTCACATGTAATCTAAGTTAATACATATCATACATGTATGAGATCATGACATTGTAACACACAAAATAGGTGCAGAATCAGCTAACAATCACACAAGAATCAAACTATTAAAAAAAAACGAGTGAGAATACGAAATTAATTAAATTGAGAATCTAAATTATGTAGATAAATAAAGGTACTCCATATTAAAAAAAGATTGACAATGAGAAGTCTAGAAGTGCTCTGATTTATTTT